>NC_092089.1:84808426-84988426 GCF_045679555.1 Salvelinus alpinus | reverse complement strand
GACTCATGAGTCATTTTTTCCACTTCCTTGTTGTTGTAGATAGTGTATGATGTTGTTAGTTGTAGACTAGAGTAGATAGTGTATGATGTTGTTAGTTGTAGACTAGAGGAGATAGTGTATGATGTTGTTAGTTGTAGACTAGAGTAGATAGTGTATGATGTTGTTAGTTGTAGACTAGAGGAGATAGTGTATGATGTTGTTAGTTGTAGACTAGAGGAGATAGTGTATGATGTTGTTAGTTGTAGACTAGAGTAGATAGTGTATGATGTTGTTAGTTGTAGACTAGAGTAGATAGTGTATGATGTTGTTAGTTGTAGACTAGAGGAGATAGTGTATGATGTTGTTAGTTGTAGACTAGACTAGGTGGTGTATGATGTTGTAGACTAGAGTAGGTGGTGTATGATGTTGTTAGTTGTAGACTAGACTAGGTGGTGTATGATGTTGTAGACTAGAGTAGATAGTGTATGATGTTGTTAGTTGTAGACTAGAGTAGATAGTGCATGATGTTGTTAGTTGTAGACTAGAGTAGGTAGTGTATGATGTTAGTTGTAGACTAGAGTAGGTAGTGTATGATGTTGTTAGTTGTAGACTAGAGTAGATAGTGTATGATGTTGTTAGTTGTAGACTAGAGTAGGTAGTGTATGATGTTGTTAGTTGTAGACTAGAGTAGATAGTGTATGATGTTGTTAGTTGTAGACTAGAGTAGATAGTGTATGATGTTGTTAGTTGTAGACTAGACTAGGTGGTGTATGATGTTGTTAGTTGTAGACTAGAGTAGATAGTGTATGATGTTGTTAGTTGTAGACTAGAGTAGATAGTGTATGATGTTGTTAGTTGTTAGTTGTAGACTAGAGTAGATAGTGTATGATGTTGTAGACTAGAGTAGGTAGTGTATGATGTTGTTAGTTGTAGACTAGAGTAGGTAGTGTATGATGTTGTTAGTTGTAGACTAGAGTAGGTAGTGTATGATGTTGTTAGTTGTAGACTAGAGTAGGTAGTGTATGATGTTGTTAGTTGTAGACTAGAGTAGGTAGTGTATGATGTTGTTAGTTGTAGACTAGAGTAGATAGTGTATGATGTTGTTAGTTGTAGACTAGAGTAGATAGTGTATGTTGTAGACTAGAGTAGGTAGTGTATGATGTTGTTAGTTGTAGACTAGAGTAGGTAGTGTATGATGTTGTTAGTTGTAGACTAGAGTAGGTAGTGTATGATGTTGTTAGTTGTAGACTAGAGTAGATAGTGTATGATGTTGTAGACTAGAGTAGGTAGTGTATGATGTTGTAGACTAGAGTAGATAGTGTATGATGTTGTTAGTTGTAGACTAGAGTAGATAGTGTATGATGTTGTTAGTTGTAGACTAGAGTAGATAGTGTATGATGTTGTAGACTAGAGTAGGTAGTGTATGATGTTGTTAGTTGTAGACTAGAGTAGGTAGTGTATGATGTTGTTAGTTGTAGACTAGAGTAGGTGGTGTATGATGTTGTTAGTTGTAGACTAGAGTAGGTGGTGTATGTTGTAGACTAGAGTAGGTAGTGTATGATGTTGTAGACTAGAGTAGATAGTGTATGATGTTGTTAGTTGTAGACTAGAGTAGGTAGTGTATGATGTTGTTAGTTGTAGACTAGAGTAGGTGGTGTATGATGTTGTAGACTAGAGTAGATAGTGTATGATGTTGTAGACTAGAGTAGATAGTGTATGATGTTGTAGACTAGAGTAGGTAGTGTATGATGTTGTTAGTTGTAGACTAGAGTAGGTAGTGTATGATGTTGTAGACTAGAGTAGGTAGTGTATGATGTTGTAGACTAGAGTAGATAGTGTATGATGTTGTTAGTTGTAGACTAGAGTAGGTAGTGTATGATGTTGTTAGTTGTAGACTAGAGTAGGTAGTGTATGATGTTGTAGACTAGAGTAGATAGTGTATGATGTTGTAGTTTAGAGTAGATAGTGTATGATGTTGTAGACTAGAGTAGATAGTGTATGATGTTGTTAGTTGTAGACTAGAGTAGATAGTGTATGATGTTGTTAGTTGTAGACTAGAGTAGGTAGTGTATGATGTTGTTAGTTGTAGACTAGAGTAGGTAGTGTATGATGTTGTTAGTTGTAGACTAGAGTAGATAGTGTATGATGTTGTTAGTTGTAGACTAGAGTAGATAGTGTATGATGTTAGTTGAAGACTAGAGTAGATAGTGTATGATGTTGTTAGTTGTAGACTAGAGTAGATAGTGTATGATGTTGTTAGTTGTAGACTAGAGTAGATAGTGTATGATGTTAGTTGTAGACTAGAGTAGGTAGTGTATGATGTTGTTAGTTGTAGACTAGAGTAGATAGTGTATGATGTTGTTAGTTGTAGACTAGAGTAGATAGTGTATGATGTTGTTAGTTGTAGACTAGAGTAGATAGTGTATGATGTTGTAGACTAGAGTAGATAGTGTATGATGTTGTAGACTAGAGTAGGTGGTGTATGATGTTGTTAGTTGTAGACTAGAGTAGGTGGTGTATGATGTTGTTAGTTGTAGACTAGAGTAGGTGGTGTATGATGTTGTTAGTTGTAGACTAGAGTAGGTGGTGTATGATGTTAGTTGTAGACTAGAGTAGGTGGTGTATGATGTTGTTAGTGGTAGACTAGAGTAGGTGGTGTATGATGTTGTTAGTTGTAGACTAGAGTAGATAGTGTATGATGTTAATTGTAGACTAGAGTAGGTGGTGTATGATGTTAGTTGTAGACTAGAGTAGGTAGTGTATGATGTTGTTAGTTGTAGACGAGAGTATCTCAAGTGTGACCTACTCTGCTTCTGTCCCTGCAGGATGGACGGTTGTACCGGCAGCCCCGTCGCCCGCGCCAACCCTACCTGACAGAGAGCACGGGCAGCCTTCCATCTAGCCCCTATCATCTCCCTGACGACGAGGCCTACGAGACCACGCAGGAGTACGCCTCCTCCCGTGAACCAATCAGGAGCCGCCGGCGCCCGCGTCGGAACCGCCTCAATGGACATGTCTCCCAGCGTACAATGGGCCTACGGGACAACAGCTCTCAGAGCTTCAGCCAATCAGAGGAGGAGGAGGAGGAGGAGGAGGAAGAGGAGGGGCAAGGAGAGAGCACTCCTTTCCTCAGTATGCAGAACATGAACATGGAGCCGTGCGAACGTGGGTACCGATCATCTACCGCCCCTGCCCCGACCGCCAACATACGGACTCACCGGGCGCAGGGGCGGCAAAGCACCCGCAGCAACGGACACAGTAAAAGCTCCCAGTCGCGCTCCTCCAAAAATGACAACGCACCCCTTTAAGACCCGCCCGCCTTGACCACTGACCTCTAACCCCTGACCCCGACCCCCCTGACCCACCTAAAAACAACAGTGGAGTAGAGACCTGCACCTAGGAGAAATATTTTTATTTTGTATAACAGACAGATATTCTAAATAAATGAAATATTTATTTTCATTTCAGCAAAAATTGTCTACTAGCTAACAGCAAAGACTTTTTTTATAGGGAAAATATTTATATGTAAAGTTTTTGATTTACAGCGTTATGAGAGAAAAAATGATTACGTGCCAATTTTTTCACGAGTTAGATAATAGAATAATATTGTGGTGCCTTTTGCTGTGTGCTGAAGCCAGAGGTCCAGTTGAGTTTTTGTAGCCTTTCTAATACAGACTCCTCATTTTATAGACCTCTTTACTTTGACTTCCTCTGATTTAGGATCTCCCTGTTTGAACTGTGATATGATTCTGTCATCATGCAATATGAATCACCCCTGTGTAACGGTGTATGTTTACATGAGTATGATCCACACGCAGTTGTTTTTTCACGGGGGACATTTATCACAGACGCAACTGGATGTGGTGTCCTGTCCTGGTACAGGAAGTGAGGCGCTAGTTGTTGATGAGTCGCTCCAACAAACTCACATCAGTCATTCATGTCATCATCCGTCCGCCTGTCATCGTATGTGTATTGTTTCAGAGGAATGCAGGTGATCCAAGGTACCTGCACAGGTGTTCAGGGTTTCTAAATGGGAATGAGTGTAGGGGACGGTTGTGGTGTGTGTGTGTGTGCGTGTGCGTGTGCATGCATGTGTGTACGCACTCCATGATGAGTTGTAGTCTGGTCACAGCAAGGGAGACATGAGTGTCCATTCAGCTATAAGGGTGTAGTCACTGTTAAACTGACATACTCAACCGGCCAATTGTCATGCTGCCAGAAGCTCCATTGCACTGTAAAACCTCCATCCATGAGCATTCATTGGCCAGGGAGCTGCCAATCCTACCAATCCAGTCAATCCAGCCTGATTCTGGCCTACATGGACTGCCCTCCCCCATTCCTATGCCAGCAGCTTAACTAAAGCCGCACTGTGTCTCAGGACTTTCACATCCCATCAAGAAAAAGACTCCATTTCCCAAGAGCCACCATGGTCCATAGGCCAGATCCATTATGTCCCTCTTCCTTGTCTGTTTTCATCTGTGATATAGTATGGAGCTATGGAACTTGAAAAAAAAGTGGGTTTTAAAAATGCCAAAATACGCTGATATGGAGTTCATGTTGAGGCTCTTGGATGATTGTTCTATGACAGTGTAATGACACAGGTTTGTTGTGTGATGATGATGATGATGACGGCATTGGCTCGTAGTGATGATGGCACTGGTTTGCTGTGTGCTGTGACAAGTGACACAGGTTCATTTTAAAGTCTCTCCTATGTTGACTGACTCACTGCAGTGTGTTTGAGTCTGTTCAGTTTGTCTTTTTTTAATCATAGCCAACACACGGTATGGTATTATCGATTATTGCATAATTTTTTGCATTCCTATACCTTTATTATTAACACAAGTATAACTTGCTTGGTCATATTGACTGAATGATCTGATATGTGTCTGTCTCTGTCCGACCCCGCCCTCTTGACAATGACATCATAGAGTATGACATAACCTATTATCATGGGATATGTTAGATTTACACATTACAACAGCTTGTCCACTCCGCTATGGGTTACAGGCATTCCTCAGAAAGGGTCCACCTCAGAAATACTATGAGATTAAATGGACAGAGAGCATCCCGCTCCTCTACCTAAAAGAAAAAGGGAGTCCCCATGAGTTGGTTTTAAATGAAACATTTTATTTGCCCCTTTACCAGTAGAGTCTCACAGGAGATGCATGTATCACAAAAAAACGTTATAATAAGTACCATATAAAAAATGACAACCAACTCCTTTGATGAAATCAGAGGATTATTGTGGAATATCATTTAGAGATATACATGTTATTTTCATGGCCCAAAGTTCTGGCTAGTTTGTCTTAGTATCACTATTCAATCTGAGATTTGCAATGTGGTATACTGCCAGTGACGGTAGTGTGCTTCTAGTGGTAGTTCAAATGTAAAATCCCCCTTACCTCCTTCCCTTGCAACCAATCCTTCCTACCTTCCACATTTACTCTCTCTTTCTCTCTCACACACACACACACACACACACACACACACACACACACACACACACACACACACACACACACACACACACACACACACACACACACACACACACACACACACACACACACACACACACACACACACACACACACACACTTAAACACAACACACACCCTTCAACACGACACATACACACACACGTTTGTGTTTTTACAGCAGTTGTCCTCATCTCCTTTACGCCCCCTCTCCCTTTCTTCTCCCCCCGTCCCCCTGCATGTCCTAGTGGTCCAGGTAGTTGGGTGCATGGGAAAAGAAGCAAGCAAATCGTTTTCCACTCAGTGAAAAGTGTCTTCATTTTAACATTCAGCAATAAATCCCCTTTTCTCATGTCTCCATTCTTGGAATATGCTAGAAGTTTTTTGCAAGTTTTATCAAAACATACTTGTAAAAAAGAAAAAGAAAAATCCAAACCACCTCTTCATATGAAAATAAATCTTTATTCCTACCATTTTGAAAGTGTTGTCATTCTCTGTCACAAAGAAGAGGCCTCCTCCTTCATGAACCTCAAGGTGTAGGGGCGATTCTCAATCTTACGTCAGAAGCTATTTTTACCTGCCAATTGATGATTGTCTATCAAACTGATAATAATCATTCTGCTTTATGCTGATCCCATTCATCTGTGTGACAGGTAAGGGTAAATCCAGCAAAATAGACTTTGAAAACTTCTAGCCACTAGGTGGCAATATTTTCATGTCTTATCTCTTCCTTTTTAGATTCATATTTTCTACCCCAGCAAAGTATATTGCATCCTCACACGTAACCAGTTTCCCTTTTATAGATCAAACAGGTTTTCCCCACAAAATTATTTCCTGCCTTAGTGTGGTTATTCTCTGATTACGGATAGGTATGCTTTTTATTGCCTGGAATATTGCTGGCATGATTCATCTGATCTACATTCCACTAGGCTGAACTCCATTACTTACATGGTCATCTTTATTTGATGCAGTGGTGAAAAAAGTACCCAATTGTCATACTTAAGTAAAAGTAAAGATACCTTAATAATAGAAAAAGACCCAAGTAAAAGTCACCCAGTAAAATACTTGTTGAGTAAAAGTCTAAAAGTATTTGGTTTTAAATATACTTAAGTATCAAAAGTATATGCAATTGCTAAAATATACTTAAGAATCAAAAGTAAAAGTAAAAGTATAAATAATTTCAAATTCCTTATATTAAGCAAATCAGATGGCACAGTTTTATTTTTATTTATGGATTGCCACAGGCACACTCCAACACTCAGACATAATTTACAAACTAAGCATTTGTGTTTAGTGAGTCTGCCAGATCAGAGGGAGTAGGGATGACCAGGGATGTTCTCTTGATAAGAGCGTGAATTGGACCATTGTCCTGTCCTGCTAAGCATTCAAAATGTACTTTTGAGTGTCAATGAAAATGTATGGAGTAAAAAGTACATTATTTTATTTGCGAATGTAGTGTAGGAAAAGTTAAAGTAATACTACCTAAGTAGTACTTTAAAGTATTTTTACTTAAGTACTTTACACCACTGATTTCATGACAAGCATCAAATAGATAAATGAAGGGCATAATTAGGAGACATTATGGTGGTGATCTCACACCCTCACGCCCAAACTCAGACACACTTCAGAGACGGGTTGAACGGACTCAGAGAGAGAAGTGATGTTCTCTGTCAAAATGCCCCAGTACTGTACACACACTCACACAATTATTATGACTGTGGTATGTGGTTGTATCACTGAGCTATCTAAGATGAATGCACTAACTGTAAGTGGATCTGGATAAGAGTCTGCTAAATGACTAACATGTCAATGTCAACGTGATGAAATCATCAGATGTCTCATCTTCTTGTTGAATAAGATCCACCAACTCTGTTTATACTGAATACAGATGTATGGAGCACACCTCATTCCTGAGACGCAGAGAGGACTTATCTCTCAAAGCAAATGGACTGTGTAGTGAACACATACAATCTTGGTTTCTGCTGGGACAGTGACATAACCAATGTCTCAATCTGTTTAGTCGAGGTGGTTTCTGCAACACACACTTTGACATCATGCTTAACATTCCATACATTGCAGTGATTTGGGCATGCAGTTGAGCAGGTGTTTCCATATCTCGTAACTCCAGTTCTACCTGACAGGCATTGAAACCCTCAACAGTCAGAGACAGTTAAAAATAAATGCCTGGGAAGATTGTCTATGTACAATACAGGTGTTCCACAGATAAAGCACTGATACAATGCTGATAACAAACCATTGATTTGTGTTAGATCAAGGTGAAACTGGGAAAATATAGTGGGGCAAAAAAGTATTTAGTCAGCCACCAATTGTGCAAGTTCTCCCACTTAAAAAGATGAGAGAGGCCTGTAATTTTCATCATAGGTAATCAGCTGCATCATTCTTGGGAGAAGACATGTTTACTGTTGCCTTGTTTTCCACTTTATATTTCAATAGGCCTACACATCACACGTAATGTTTTTACATACTTAAAACCATACTAAATGACTTAAAATCAGAAGTAATTATTCTTAGTTAGTCATACAGCTGTATTGACTTAAGTGACAAAAGATTGCAATAATAAAATCATCCACCTCTTCCCTCCCCTCCTCTCTCACTCCCCTTATATCATTCATCCCTCTCTCTCCTCACAACTCTTAACCATTTCTTCTTCACTCTTCTCCAAATGTATCTGCCACCTCTCGCTCTTTCCTTTTCTCTAGTTAAATGGCACAATGCCGTTGCCGGTGGCGGCGGGTGCTCCTGTGCCTGTGCTGTGCTCCCTGTGTCCTGGTAGGGTCTCTGTGTGTACGTCACCCTGGCTGTGTGTTATGGTATGACCACCAGTACAGGCCTGAGCAGCCCTGCCCCTATCCCACAAATTCTACCAGAGAGCTTCATTGCACCAGGGCTTACCAGAAATGGCTACCTGGCCCCACACCCCACCAGCTCCTTCTGGGACCCCAAGCCCCACGGAGGGGCCCTCTGGAACCGGCTCCAGCTACACATTGACCGCCATTACAATCCCATCCTGATGCCCAAATCCAGCAAAGAGCACAATGACCATCTTGATACCAATAATAATAATGCTAACTATTTGTAGTTTTCCCTCCCCACCTTGAGTGCAGGGTTCTCTGAGATCGGGAACTTTACATCTCAAATGGAGGATTTTCAGGAGCTGCCCCTGCAGATGTTTGTGTACTCCATACACTTCAGGGACTACCCTGTCCTCATTGAGCCTGCTAAACTGTGTGGACGTGGGCTAAAGAAGGGGCAGTGCCCTCTCCTACTGCTGGCCATCAAGACCCAGGGCCTGAACTTTGAGAACCGCCAGGCCACCTGGCAGACATGGGGCTTCAGGGGCGACGGGGAAAGGCGGGGTGGTGCGGAGGGTCTTCCTCCTAGGGAAGAACCATGTAGAACCCCATATGGACATCAGTGAGTTGCTGCAGCTGGAGAACCGCCACTACGGGGACATCCTCCAGTGGGACATCCTCCAGTGGGACTTCCATGACTCCTTCTTTAACCTCACCCTGAAGGACGTGCTGCTGTGGGACTGGCTCTCCGCCCACTGCCCCCTGGCACGCTTCGTCTTTAAAGGGGACGATGACGTCCTGTTGCAGAGCCCTGCTCTCTTAGACTACCTCCGGGAGCAGACGATCCAGTCAGGGGGGCCCAGGTCAGAGGGTATGAAGGGATTCATGGTAGGGGATGTGATACGAGCGGCTGTCCCCAACAGAGTCAACTCTACCAAGTACTTTATTCCTGATAGTTTCTATAAGGGGCTGTACCCTCCGTACGGGGGTGGGGGAGGTGTGGTGTACTCAGGGGAGCTGGCCCTGCGGCTCAACCGTATCTCCCGGAGAGTTCACCTGTACCCCATTGATGATGTCTACGTGGGCATGTGCCTCCATAGGCTTGGTGTCCACCCCATCCACCACCCCGCCTTCCTCACCTTCGACTTCCCCAAGAAAGAGGGGGTAGAGCGGTGTGCGTACCACACTATCTTACTGGTACACAAACGCTGCTCAGGTGATGAAGCTGTGGTCGGAGATAATAAGGAGCCAGACAGAGTGCAGCAACACCATCCTGAGAATGGAGAATACACTTCTGATAGATCCATTTAGTGTGAAAGACAACGAGGGACAGGAACTTCTGACAGATCCATGGGGTAGTTCTGGAAATTCAGCTCTATAGTGAGGTAATCACTGACTGGCATAAAACTGACAAAGGATGGATGGTGATGGAAAAGGAATGCTACCACTTGAGAATAGGGAAGAGCCTGCAGGGCTTTCTGAAAGACCCTTGGGGTATGCCGGAAACTTCCACTCCACACTGAGGTAACCACTGACTGGTTGTTATAAAACTGAAGGTGATTGACTGTCGAGAAGGTATGCTGCCATTTGAGAATGGCGGAGATGCAGGTCCTTCTGGGAGAACCACAGGGTACAACTGGAAACTTCCACTCATAGTGAGGCATTCAGACTGGCTTTCCTATCATAGAAAACAGACATATGGTGATTGACTATCAAGAAGGTGTGCTGCCACTTGACAATGGCGAACAGTACCAATTATTACTGTAAACACAACAATGTAAAAAACCCGAGGCTACATTTGAGAAATAGTAGACAGGCTGTTTTAAAACTGACTCAAATGATAGATGGAGAAAGGTATGCTACCAGCTGAGAATGGCCCTGTAATAAGGCCACACAATGTGAGAAACGTGGACCTACATTTGAGAGAAATACTGGATGTTGAAGAAACGTTTGTTTGGAAGTATTTATTGAAGTATAAACCAGAATGACTTAATTGGTAGTCATCTGTGATGTATGTCACTACATACATGTGCATTGCATACATAGCTCAACTGCCTCCTATTGAACAGGTTGTGGTACCTTGCTGTGGGCATGAATTCTCATGCTCAGTTTCTGGGCTCGGGGGCTAGTTATGAGAAAAAAAGATATTAAGGGTTTAAGTCAGATTTATGAGGTGCAACAAACATTTTTAGATACATCGATTTTACTGATTTAACCACTGCCAGTGCATATTTGCCAATTTAGATCTGAGGTTTAGGTATTAGAAACAGGTTAATGAGTAAATAAATGTGCAAATAACCCTCTGACAAATGTTGTGCACTCTGAACATTAAACAAAACTTTAATCTTTGATTATATAACAATGAATCAGACATTAGACAAATGTTTAATTAAACTACGTTTTTTTCTGATGAAAGACCACAATAAAGATTTTAATAACACAATCATTATGTACATAAATTATGACCTCTTCAGTCAGGAATGTCATGGACCAGTTCAATATTTCAACAATTAACCTACTTTTTTGCAGTTTAGCAAAACATGCTAATGTTCCTCTCTAGGACAAGTGGTATAAGTATGATATACCTAACCTATTATGTCCATGGGATGCTAAGTTCAACCACCAAATAAATGGTAAAATAGCAGGATTTTCTGTTTGATTGGATTCATGGGGTGGGACTGGAGAGTATATTCCACAACTTATTCTTCAGCAGCAGTGTATTCTGAGGGCGACATTTGTGTAAACATTGTGCACAGCAGTGTACTGTCTGTTGTAAAGATTTCCCCACTAAAAGCTGCTCTCCACTTTATCCTCTTCCTCCTTCTCATCCTCACTGTCTTCCTCACTCTCACTGTAGTGGACGTTACAGCGGTTGGTGTTGACGAAGAGGTCGCTCTCGTCATCCTCTGAGTCAGTACTGTGATCACTCCCACAATCCTCCTCTACCTTCTCCCTTCTCCCCTCCCTGGGCTGTGGTACATCTGTTCTCTCTTCCGATGGGGGCTCGTCTGTGAAGGCCTCGGGCCTAACAGAAGACACAAAAAAGCAGAACTAACCACATTCAGTTATAATTTAACCTTTGTTTAATTGTCTTCTCATTCACAGGTGACGTGTGTGTGTGTGTGTGTGTCAGAAAAAACAACCTACCACATCCTGTTTTTTTCACAAGAGCAGGGGGGGAACATGTTTAAATCTGGTGTGGTGGTGGTGGCCTTGTAGTTACTATGGCAAGGTAATAGAAGTGCTGACTAAAATGGGGTTTACTGGCTACATGTGTTTCTGCATGTTAATTCTATACGTGGATGTACAGTTGAAATCAGAAGTTTAAATGTATTTGGCTAAGATGTATGTAAACTCAGTTTCACAATTCCTGACATTTAATCATAGTAAAAGTTCCCTGTCTTAGGTCAGTTAGGATCATCACTTCATTTTAAGAATGTGAAATGTCAGAATAATAGCAGAGAGAATGATTTATTTCAGCTTTTATTTCTTTCATCACATTCCCAGTGGGTCAGAAGTTTACATACACTCAATTAGTATTTGGTAGCATTGCCTTTAAATTGTTTAATTTGAGTCAAACGTTTTGGGTAGCCTTCCACAAGCTTCTCACAATAAGTTGATTGAATTTTGGCCCATTCCTCCTGACAAAGCTGGTGTAACTGAGTCAGGTTTGTAGGCCTCCTTGCTTGCACACACTTTTTCAGTTCTGCTCACACATTTTCTATAGGATTGAGGTCAGGGCTTTGTGATGGCCATTCCAATACCTTGACTTTTTCGTCCTTAAGCCATTTTCCCACAACTTTGGAAGTATACTTGGGGTCATTGTCCATTTGGAAAACCCATTTGCGACCAAGCTTTAACTTCCTGAATGATGTTTTTAGATGACGCTTCAATATACATCTACATAATTTTCCTTCCTCATGATGCCATCTATTTTGTGAAGTGCACCAGTCCCTCCTGCAGCAAAGCACCCCCACAACCTGATGCTGCCACCCACGTGCTTCACAGTTGGGGGGGGGGGGGGGCGGGGGGTGTTCTTCGGCTTGCAAGCCTGCCCCTTTTTCCTCCAAACATAACAATGGTCATTATGGCCAAACGGTTCTATTTTTGTTTCATCAGACCAGAGGACATTTCTCCAAAAAGTACGATCTTTGTCCCCATGTGCAGTTGCAAACCGTAGTCTGGCTTTTTTATGGCGGTTTTGGAGCAGTGGCTTCTTCCTTGCGGAGCGGCCTTTCAGGTTATGTCGATATAGGACTCGTTTTACTGTGGATATAGATACTTTTGTACCCGTTTCCTCCAGCATCTTCACAAGGTCCTTTGCTGTTGTTCTGTTGTTCCTTTGCTGTTGCACTTTTCGCACCAAAGTACGTTCATCTCTAGAAGACAGAACGCATCTCCATCCTGAGCGGTATGACGGCTGCGTGGTCCCATGGTGTTTATACTTGCGTACTATTGTTTGTACAGATGAACGTGGTACCTTCTGGCGTTTGGAAATTGCTCCCAAGGATGAACCAAGACTTGTGTAGGTTTACAATAATTTTTCTGAGGTCTTGGCTAATTTATTTTGATGTCAAGCAAAGAAGCACTGAGTTTGAAGGCAGGCCTTGAAATACATCCACAGGTACACCTCCAATTGACTCAAATGATGTCAACTAGCCTATCAGAAGCTTCTAAAGCCTTGACATCATTTTCTGGAATTCTCCAAGCTGTTTAAAGACACAGTCAACTTAGTGTATGTAAACTTCTGACCCACTGGAATTGTGATGCATTGAATTATAAGTGAAATAATCTGTCTGTAAACAATTGTTAGAAAAATGACTTGTGTCATGCAAAGTAGAAGTCCTAACCGACTTGCCAAAACTATAGTTTGTTAACATGAACTTTGTGGAGTGGTTGAAAAAATGAGTTTTAATGACTCCAACCTAAGTGTATGTAAACTTCCAACTTGAACTGTATATACTGAACTATGGGTCCAAGGTGCACTCACCAGAGTGTGAGTTTCTGCAGGTGCTGAATGTGGTCTCTGTAAAGTATGAAGCTGATCTCTCCCCTCACCTTCTCTCCCTCCTCTATAGGGTCTACAATCACATAGTCACCTGGGAGGGGGGAGAGCGATGCCATGTTTACAATAACAACAAACCAATACTGCGAGGAACACAAAGACATTCATTGTGTTCAGTAGAAACCAATCCAGAGTGCTTCTGTCAGTATGACATTGAGGTGGTTGAACCACAAAAGAAAGCACAGACATACAGGTATGCAGATAACATATGCAAACTAGCCACTCAAATTCAGGACAATCAGCCTGCTTTAGTGTTTGACTGCCACTGGTACTCACACAGGAGCAGTTTTTTTAAAATCTGCATTGAAGTCTAAGTGGTTTTTCCGGGCTGCCTACGTCTGAAAAAGCCCCCCAGTTTCTGGTCTGGGGCGTAAAGTCACAAGCTCTGCTGGTCGGCTACTGCGTAACAAACTAGCAGTGCCAAAAGCCCTGGTCTGTCCTAGAAAACCAACGTAAATTACAGCCGTTTACAGCTCTAAAATGTGTTTATTAGTTCGATCACCACAGCGAATTATTTTCAAGTTCACTACAAATCGAGGTATTTAATTAAATAGTGATCCATTCTGAAGACTACATTTGTCGTCACACAGGACCAAGTGCTGACAGACCAATCACAGGCTGGCAGGCTACGAGGATGCTCGCGTCCTCATGCACGCGGAATTCATGTGGTATCTGTTATAGATGCCGAAGTCAATAGCAACGTTGGGTTGATGCGCTCAGGAAGGATGAAAATGACTTCGTCGACCATGATCCTTTGCTAGTTACGGCCATTCTCAAATACTTCCAAGTTTCATTAGAGGTTTTCGATAGGAATACGTGGATGACATCAGCGCTATCACTATCTACTGGTTTGAATGTCTATGGTCCAAACGGTACAAAAAAAACATTCAGTGTAAACTTAAAAAGGTGCAATATTCAGAAGTCGCTCCACCATTTCCTAGTTGTACATTTTATACAAGTATGCCTAATTTCAGTTTATGCTACAAAACAAGCAGCCATTGTGTAAAGAATCATTGTACCATCTAAACTGCTGTAAAATATATTTTACATAAGAAAAAATATTGTATTTTCAGCTGTTTGAAGCTGTTGTACAAAACCGAATGTAAAAGACCCAAAAAAAGCAGTCACTGGTACTTCACGTTATTTCCCGTTAAGTTTAGTTTTTGCATCTTTTACTTTAGGTTTTGTACACCTTCAAACAGCTGAAAATCTAACATTTTTGGTTATTGGAAAGATATTTCACAGCGGTTTAGATGGTACAATGATTCTCTACACTTAGTGCTCATTTAGTCACAAACTGAAATTAGGCAAAAATCTCAGAATTTTAGCAACCAGGAAGTGGCTGAGCGATTTATGCATATTGCACCTTTAATAGTGGGAAGCATAGAAATAGCGCACATAGAACAGATCTACCGCGTCGGAGACCTGGTTTCAATGTGATCTATAACTCACAATTCTATTTGACATTAAACATTTAAAACCACATAAAGTATATTGAAAAGATAATTGGCCTATATATTTTAAAATAAGATCTTTAAAAACAAAACAATAACCTTAAGGAATAGGGTGCCATTTGGGATGCACTCTAGTATAAGGGGACATGTTACCTCTCTTAATCCAGAGGTTCTTGCGGAATTTTGGGGGCATGCTGATCAGGAAGTTCTCCCCCTGGGCCGTGACAGCCTCGTGCAGGTTGTTGCCACGACTACCAATAACCTGCATGGAGACAGGTACAGAGAGAGGGGATTTGTATGACAAACTGGTAGAATGTGCATGCAAAAACAGGTAATTAACTACAGGTGCAGCTGAGATAAATGTGTGTGTCAGAGTCAGCTTACATGAAGAAAGACTTAAGACTTAAAAGACTTTAAAAAATCTAGGCTAGTCTTTGTTGTGTGTTCAGTAAAACATCTGTCATGTCTGACAGCACAGTTACTAACCCTCACGATCTGTTGGTTCTCTGTAGGTGTGACGTAGTCGTCGAGTGTCTGCTCCTTGACAACATGCTTGCGTTTAGTAGCCTGTGACATCGTTGAAGTTTGCCAGCTGTGGAAAGTTCAGTTTTCATCACCACTGTTGTTAGTCAGCTGTTCTTTATGAATGTCAGGAGGACAGAATAAGTTACAGATAGCAAAAGTATAATGAGAAGTACAGGCTGCTTCATTCAGAGCACCTGTTTTGACCTCCATATTTTAGGCAAAAATAAAAATACATTGTGGAGGGGGCTTGCCTGTTTTGCATGTTATTTTGGCATTAATACGTGTCATATCAGTTTGCAAACAATGTAAATAAAAATATATATAATATATGGTCATCAAATTTGATCAGTTCTTCATTTAAGTCACAACAATAGACAAACAGTGTGCTTAAACTATTAACACAAAGTATTGTATTTTCTTGTCCATATTGAATACATCATTTAAAACATTCACAGTGTAGGTTGGAAAAAGTATGTGAACCCCTAGGCTAATGACTTCTCCAAAAGCTAATTGGAGTCAGGATTCAGCTAACCTGGAGTCCAATCAATGAGACGAGATTGGAGATGTTGGTTAGAGATGCCTTGCCCTATAAAATAAACTCACAAAATTTGAGTTTGCTATTCACGAGAAGCATTGCCTGATGTGAACCATGCCTCGAACAAAAGAGATCTCAGAAGATGTAAGATTAAGAATTGTTGACTTGCATAAAACTGGAAATGATTACAAAAGTATCTCTAAAAGCCTTGATGTTCATCAGTCCACTGTAACACAAATTGTCTATAAATGGAGAAAGTTCAGCACCGTTGCTACTCTCCCTAGGAGTGGCCATCCTGCAAAGATGACTGCAAGAGCACAGCGCAGAATGCTCAATGAGGTTAAGAAGAATCATAGAGTGTCAGTTAAAGACTTACAGAAATCTCTGGAACATGCTAACATCTCTGTTGACGAGTCTACGATACGTAAAACACTAAACAAGAATGGTGTTCATGGGAGGACACCGCAGAAGAAGCCACAACATTGCTACGCACATCTGAAGTTTGCAAAAGTGCACCTGGATGTTCCACAGCGCTACTGGAAAAAATATTGTGGAAAGATGAAACTACAGTTGAGTTGTTTGGAAGGAACACAACACTGTGTGGAGAACAAAAAAAGGCACAGAACACCAACATCAAAACCTCATCCCAACTGTAAAGTATGGTGGAGGGAGCACAACAGAATGGCTTCAAGAGAAGAAAATACACCTTCTGGAGTGGCCCACTCAGAGTCCTGATCTCAACCCAATTGAGATGCTGTGGCACGACCTCAAGAGAGCAGTTCACACCAGACATCCCAATAATATATTGCTCCAAAATTCCTTCTGACCATTGTGCAGGTCTGATCCACAACTACAGAAAACGTTTGGTTGAGGTTATTGCTGGCAAAGGAGGGTCAACCAGATCTTAAATCCAAGGGTTCACATACTTTTTCCACCCTCCACTGTGAATGTTTACACAGTGTTCAATAAAGAAATGAAAATGTATAATTGTTTGTGTGTTATTAGTTTAAGCAGACTGTGTTTGTCTACTGTTGTGACCTAGATGAAGATCAGAACAAATTTTATGACCAATTTATGCAGAAAGCCAGGTCTTCTTCTTACAACTGTATATATCATCAAGTTAATAAAGCTGCATACAAACATGGTCTCTTTTTTGTTTCCTTGAGTAAGGCAGCTCCAAAATGCAGGTGTTTCAGCCTAGCTCAGTGCTTTCTGTGGTGGTGGGGCAAGCCAGCGGAAAATACGGAGCGTTGCGCATTGATTGGCTCAGTGTTCTGTCACTCATGGGGACACTACGTCACCGCCAAGTAATCAAATCACTTTATATCCACAGTAGCTTTGATTGGACTGATCATGTCAACATCATACTTTCAAAATCTTAGCTAGCAGTCATCATGAATCGAGTCGACATTCTACTGGCAAATCCTTGTCATATGAAGAGAAATAATGAATATGCCAAGGATATATGTACATGGTAGCTAAGAATACTAAGTGTATGTTGTGCAGTAAGCTGTTAGTAGCCCATGTGCCTTACCATAATAATTTGGTCTATTTTCACAACATTTTCTGGCTTGGTGGTGCACATATAATCTGTTTTTTGAGAAATGTAAACATCGAATATTGTAAGAGCTTTCATTGTCTGCTTTATTTATCCTACGGTTCTGACTTGGTGTACAGGGAGAACACTAAGAACGGCCCATGTTCTGAATTCTGTCGCTTTACATTTCAAAAGTTAAATAACTAAATATATAACTAGGCAAGTCAGTTAAGAATAAATTGTTATTTACAAAGACAGCCTACAGGGGAACAGTGGTTTAACTGCCTTGTTCAGGGGCAGAACTACAGATTTTTACCTTGTCAGCTCGGGGATTTCATCCAGCAACCTTTCGGTTACTGTCTCAACGCTCTAACCACTAGGCTACCTGCTGCCCCATATTGACTATGATTGCCTCTTATCTGCTTGTCGTCTCCTTATACCCTAGTTTGTACATCTCAATTCTCAGTAGAAACCACATTTGTTTAATAAAGTCTGCCAAAAGGCACTAAATGAGGCTGAATAGAATCGCTGCCAGACAAGGCTCCGCTGATAGCCAGGTGTAGCAGTGGTATAGTAATTAATGTATGGTTTAGTGTTGTGGCTTTGCTGGCATGCATCCCAATTTTTTTTCCCCCACAAAGATTTACATGTTAAAATAGCCACTGACAACAGGGTAGCGTTTCAAAAGGTCAACCCTTAGCGACGTTAGTGTGACAGCTAGCTAGCTAACGTTACCATCAAATGTATTCGTTACAGTATGTTTTGTTTGGGCAAAGTAAGTGGCAAGCTGTCCCACGTTAGTTATGTCAAGCAGAAATGCCGGTATCGTACCAACACAAATGGCTAATTGTCAGAATTATGCTTGCTTTTAAATTGTGAAATTATAGAAGATTAGACCATATATTATTAACGTTGTAATTATATATATGTATTGCTAACTAGCTAGCAGTTTTCACTAGAGTTAGCACGCACATAAACTTAAAATTAGCCACTTGCTACATACCTTGTAAATCTGAACTGCAAAAAACGTTGTATCTTTACTGTAGATCAAAGATTATGGATTGTCAGATGGCATGTGAACTTTGAAAAAGACCTGTTATATCAAATATTAGTTTCCAGCAGCGAAAAAACACATGTGCTTCCTTTCCTTTTAGGCACTGCTGACGTAGCTATTCTACTCCAGTTGCATTTTGGGAGTTTTAGTCGTTTTCATGTACGGGGCTTGGCTGTATTCAAGAACCGCATGCTTTTGTGAATATATCGTTTCTCCAATGAATCAACCAACATACGGTGGATATTGACTTCAGAAAATACATTCCACAATTAATAATGGATAAGATATTTTTTTTATTAATGGATCAAATTTTGTTTTAATTAAACCTTAGTTTGTCTAGTTACACAGCACTGCAATATGTAACAGATAATAGGCTACACATCAGTCAATGTATGATCCTTTTAAAATAAAATAAAAACATGCAAACCCATTCATTATAAGTACTTGCACAGTGAAGTTGTAAGTTGTAAACGAAGGGGAGAGATTGACGTTATGTGGTATTGCACAGAACATGTTACAACAGACGGAAAGTCTAGCAAAAATGCACAAGCATTAATTCTACACTAGAGCATCAGCACAGAGACTAGTCAGATGCAGGGGAACATAACAGACACTAAACAGCATGACTGAGGTCTAAATATATGACATCCCCTTTATCATTATGACTCTGTTATTGTAAAAATATGACCGAAATTACCTCTGCCTAAAACACAGCAATTCAATTAAAATATCCTTAAAGGCTAGTAGTAAAATCACAACAAAAGATCAGTGTTACCTTAGAACTATAGCTTAATCGGAGCTGGTTTGTTTTGAAAGAGAAGAATGAGGTATGAATGAATGCTGCTTCCCCTATTTAAGTAAGCTGTCAGCAGGTCTTCCAGTGCATTGTGCAGTGTTCTAACTACACAATTAGGGGGGTAGGGTGGTGAGTAACGTTGCAGTTCTGTCAGTTTGTAGGTAGTGTGTGTCTATATGTTTGGGGGGGTGTAGGATTAGTTTTTTTATCCCAGGTGAAGATTGGAATAAAATATTATTCAGATCACGTGTGTGTGTGTGCACGCGTTTGTGTGTCATATCGCCTAGTTCACAATAGCAGATGAGCACATCTTGTTGATTCCACAGAGCCTGGATCCTCTGTACAGGTAGTAGTAACCCTGGAGGGAAGGAACACACAACAGGACATGTCAGTCAATTAATACACAAATACACATGTCAAATGTTCCAAGAGTTCAGGCATGACTAGGTATTATGCATGCATTGTAAACAAATACACTCTGTTTACAAATGCACGCATAATGCCTAGTCATAGAGGTTCAGTGTGACAGCTTTCTGTTACCTGTTCTCCATAGTCCTCTCCCCAGCTGTTCTTGATGGCCCAGAAAGGTTTGCCTTGACCTGTACACAGAAACAACCAGACACACATGAGTCACACATTCAGACTCATCACAGTGTTGTTATTAAGATAAGTTAATGTAAGGTAAATGAGTAGTTAAGTGTCAGTCTCACGTTCTCCGTAGCCCACGAGCAGCACTGCATGGTCAATCATCCAGGGGTTGCAGAAGATCTTCAGAGGGTGGGACACACCCTTCCTGTAAAACTGAGGACAAACAATGAGAGAAAAGCAGGTGGGATTAGATAGATAGATACTAGTCACTTCATTGTTCAGTTGTGTTTTAGTGATGCTAATTTAAGTTACATTAAGAAAGATATGACAGGCCTCCCGAGTGGCGCAGGCGCAGCGGTCGCAGTACTTGAGGCATCACTACAGACCCGGGTTCGATCCCAGGCTTTGTCACAAATGGCCGTGACCGGGAGTCCCATAGGCTGGCGCACAATTGGCTCAGCATCATCCGGGTTAGGGTTAAGCGGGCGGGCGGGTGTAAAGAAGTGTGGTTAGGCAGGTCATGTTTCGGAAGACGCATGACTTGACCTTCGCCTCTCTCGAACCTGTTGGGGAGTTGCAGCGATGAGATAAGATCCTAATTGGATATCACAAAAAGGAAAAAAATAAAAGAAGAAGAAGAAAGATATGGCAGTGGTGTTACCTGCAGGGGTTGGAACCAAAATTATTTTCCAATCGTTTCATTCTGGACAGAACCACTTTTTTTTTGTTTCGTTCCACTGTTCCAACCAGCAAAATAAAGTTCTGAACCGGTTCAAACCCTAAAAAAGTACCGGTTTATATTGTTCCTTTCTGTTCCTTTTTTTATTAATGTTTTTTACATTTAACTCATTAAATTACTTCACCAATCAGTGCGGAAAGAGCAGGCAAGCTAGTTGTTTACATGTGTGATGGACAGACAAGTGTAGCCTATGGCGCAAGATGCGACTGAAACTTTGCAGTTGGGGAGAGAGCGAGAGAGGTTTGAGGAGGAGGCTTGAAGCACTGGGCATCTTGTTATGACATATATTGTATGAATTAGGTCCACAGAATTATACCTAGGAGAAGTGGCTTCTATGTAGGAACTTTGAACGTCCATTGAGCTAGCTAGCAAACAAACTTGATTTAGCTAGCTAACAAGCTTGTGTGTGCAGAGAATTAAAAACACCTTTTTGTAGTTAATAAATCCAATGTGATCACTAGGCCTATAGTATCCTTAACTAGCATTGAAAAAGTTAATCCATTCTTCTCTAGCTAATAAAAAATCTCTCTCCCTCCCTATCTTCTGAATCAAGCCTGTAACGTCAGTATAGTAGCCTATGCTTCAAAAATAGGAAAGGGGCAGGTATTCTAAATACACACAGGTGAAGATTTTCAGCTTGCAGGCAGACACTGGAATACGTTTCTGAGTGACAGAGTGAGGGCTTTGCATAGGCGCTTTGTTGCGTTTTGTTGTGGGACTAGAAAAAAATGCCTGGAACGTAAAATAACGTTATTAACCGTTCCCATGCTTTTAAATGAGTGGTTCTGTTCCGGGAACAGTATGGATCACTTTCATTCCAGCTTCTGTTTCTGTTCCTTCTGTTCCATGAACCCATTCAACCCCTGGTTACCTGCATTGCGAAGGCGTTTAGGGCCACAGATACTGGTCCATTCTCAGCCAGCCAAGCAGCAATTTCTAAACATAAAAGGGGAAGGAAACCAAGATTAACACGTGGCCAACCCTCCTCCATATGTACCGCATCGTTCAATCTTCATCCAATCCTTCAACCTATCATCAGTGTCTTTATCTCTGTGTACCCTACCCTCTCTCTCTTTCACCTCTCCTCCCACTCACCGTTCTCGTCCTTGGACAGCTCCACGGAGCTGTTGATGTAGGCAGTGACTTTGTCGGTGGTGAAGTCACAGCTCTGCTTCTTGCCGGTGTAGGTGTAGTCAGTCTCTGTCTCCAGACCACCCAGCTTCTCGATGGCTTCATATGCATTTGATGGAAGCCCGCCCCCACACGCCTGGTCCACAGTATCACAGTCCACCAGCTCTGTGGGTGATAGGACATTGAACCAATCAATTCAAAACTGTTATGGAGAAAAGGGAAACTGTACTGTTGTACAGGTAAGTGTATGATACCTACTATGCGTGTGCTTACCTTGCTCAGAGAGAGACACTAGTTTACCCGTTTTCACAAACCACTGGCCCTCAATGTTTCCTGTCACTGAGAATGCCCAGCAAGAACCACACATGCCCTGCAATACAAACACAAGCCACATAATCAGCCATACACACACACAGGCATTACCTACCTCCATATTTTCCATGAATTGTGTCATACCTACAGTATGAATGAAAGTATGACTTTTGCTTACTTAAACTTATGTTTAGTGAAGCATCAAAGAAGAGTCATGAATACTTTGAATGCTATATAAAGTCTTTTTAAGTTGTTATTTGTCCAATAAATAAATCCATAAATCCAATCATATATACACATTTACAGTCATACCTGTAGTCATCTCCAGTCTGTAAGTGTCACGCCCTGACCTTAGAGATCCTTTTTATTCTCTATTTGGTTAGGTCAGGGTGTGACTAGTGTGGACAATTTATGTTTTCTATTTCTTTGTTGGCCTGGTATGGTTCCCAATCAGAGGCAGCTGTCTATCGTTGTCTCTGATTGGGGATCATATTTAGGCAGCCTTTCCCACCTGTTTGTGGGATCTTGTTTTTGTGTAGTGCCTGTGAGCACTCCGGTACTTCACATTTCTGTATTTGTTTTGGTGAGTTTCAGTTATTAAAACATGTGGAACTCTACGCACGCTGCTCCTTGGTCCACTCATTTCAACGAACGTGACAGTAAGACCATCTCTAAACCCTGTCCTACCTGGTTCTTGACAGGGCTGACAGCTCCATGCTCCCTCCAGTCCCAGCTAGGCGGGGCAGGGCCATGGGGCATGGCTGCAGGCTTCATGGACTGCTGGAGGTTCTGCTGGCTCAGCAGGGGGTTCAGGTACAGAGTCCTAAACTCCTCCTCTGGACGGTGAGAGACAGAGGTTAGAGGGAGGAGAGGAAGAATATTAGGATTATTCACAGTGTACAGCTGAGGAGTTGTACTGTAACCTTTTGGAATGAGCTATGTAGAAGTGGAATTACTCAACAGGTTAACTAACTCTGCAAGGGAACATGTTTCAAACTGTCACAGAATCACACACACACACGGGATGTTCTGTTGCTCCACAGAAGAGCAGACGGTGACCTCTTCGGCATGCTCAGTGGATGTTCTGGAACTGCATCGGGCTTATTAATATGCATTCCCACACATGCACACACACACACCTGTGAGGTCGCTGAACTTGGTGACCCCGTACTCGGCTGTGCCCAGATCCAGAGACTGGAGCTTCTCAGCGGTCTTCAGGTTCTCATGGAAGATACGCAGCCGCCAGTCAGTGTCTGTAGCAGCAAAGGTCAGAGGTCAGACAATGTTATGTTAAGATGTTTTACCTTATCATCTGTGGAGGTGGATGGACGATGTTGTGTAAAAAATGTCAATCCATCATATCTCTCACCCTCTTGGCTGCTGTAAGTCCTATTGTATCTGACCATGAACTCTTTGAACTGACCCAGAAGCTCCACGAAATACTCTGTCTCCTGTCACAAAGTACAAGTTAATTATTGACAAGTAAATGAAATATACGCATACAGAATAAACAAGAAAACACACTCAAACACACATACAAGCGCTACGTTTTCTATTACCTCAACTGGTTTGCTGGTGGAGAGGGACAGAAATTCTACTTTGTTGGTCTCAACTGGTTTGGGATCAACTGAAACGCAAGCATCATGAAAAACAATTAGATGTAGCTACGAGTATTTATAGAAACAATCCTAAACAAATAAAAGCACAAAGGTACATTTAGTTCCCACAGTTAAACCTTTGACACTAACCTGCTGGCTGGCAATTCTGTTTGAGAAGGGTGGACTTGCTCTCCCAGGGAATGTCCCAGACCTCAAACACACACACCTCCGTCTGACAGAGAACATGTCAGCGGAGAAAACATGGTTAGTGAGATAATCTGTGTTTATTTTATTGGGCTTCTGTGTTCATAACTTGTTTATAAACAGTGTAATGGACCACCCACACAGAGAGTGTGGTGAATAAGGTGCAACAGAGTCACTTCAACATCAGGAGGCTGAAGAAATTTGACTTGGCACCTAAAACCTCACAAACTTTTACAGATGCACAATTGAGAGCATCCTGTCGGGCTGTATCACTGTCTGGTACGGCAACTGCACCGCCCGCAACCACAAGGCTCTGCAGAGTGTGGTGCGGTCTGCCCAACGCATTACCGGGGGCAAACTACCCGCCCTCCAGGACACCTACAGCACCCGATGTCACAGGAAGGCCAAAATGATCATCAAGGACATCAATCACCAACGCTACTGCCTGTTCACCCCGCTATCATCCAGAAGGCGAGGTCAATATAGGTGCATCAAAGCTGGGACCGAGAAACTGAAAAACAGCTTCTATCTCAAGGCCATCAGACTGTTAAACAGCCACCACTAGCACATTAGAGGCTGCTGCCTATAGATATAGACTAGAAATCACTGGCCACTTTAAGTAATGGAACACTAGTCACTTTGATCATGTTTACATATCTTGCATTACTCATCTCATATGTATATACTGTATTCTATACTATTCTACTGTATCTTAGTCCATGTCGCTCTGACATCGCTCGTCCATATATGTATATATTCTTAATTCCATTCCTTAGTTAGATTTGTGTGCATTGGGTATATGTTGTGAAATTGTTACATATTACTTGTTAGATATTACTGCACTGTAGGAGCTAGAAGCACAAGCATTTTACACCTGCAATAACATCTGCTAAACAGGTGTATGTGACCAATAAAATGTGATTTGATTTGATAATAGAATGTAGTGTATGTTTGTGTGCGTTTCAGAGAAATGCCTGTGTAAATGATTCCCGTCATGGGAATAGTAAAGCACATACATATCCTTTGTATGAGACCTAATGTAAACATCCAACAACAGTCTATTTCTGAACCTATACAGAAGTTAAGTAGAGGGGGGAACACTATGAACACATTGTGTCCTTGACCTTGGAGACATTTCCGATGAAGTTTCTGCTAAGTCATGAAAACAAATACAGCAGGCGAAACAAATAAGGGGTAGCTGACTGCTTGTGCACATAGCTGCAGCAGGGGATAACAGTGTGTAAAATTCATGACAAGTTATTTATCACAAGGTCCTGGTCACATGACTAGGGGAAGGGAGAACAGACGGATAGAATAATAACCTACAATAGACCCAGATACACACAATGGTCTTGATACTGGCCACTTCAGTGTTGACAGTTTATTTCCATTCGTGGTTTAGGTTTAGCCAATTTTCAATATTGTAAAACGTTGGGTTTTGATTTGATGAGGAGGACTGACATTAGTTTCGCTGTATTTTCCCTATAACACTATCTCCCTCCAACAACCCACACTGTTATCATCCCAAGACAGAAAAACAAACCCACACAGGCCTCACCTTCAGGTTGTGTTCCTCTGGGTAGAAGTCACAGGTCATCAGTCTGGCAGCCTTCTTACACTGGGTGTTACTTAGCTCCACCATGATGCTATATCGGATACCCTTCACCAGCTACAAGACAGACACACACAGAGACAACATACAGAGACAACACACAGAGTCAACACAGAGTCAATACACAGAGACAACACATATAGTCAATACACAGTGAAGGTTGGCCTCTTTGAAAAATAAACTAAATCAACTCTGCGGTTGTTGTTTTGCCATCTGGCTTACAATTTAGCTCTGACGTCACTTTCAAGACCAATATATTGCATTTATAGGCCTAGCTAAAGGGGCTGATTATGCTGGAAAATACAGGTCTCTTATTCAGCAGAGCTCTAACTGGCTAGGAAACATATAGTTGACTTCACTAAAGCTCCCATTAAGAAACATATAGTTGACTTCACTAAAGTTAATCTGAAAAAGTAGTTCACTACATCCAAACTACATTGTGAAGAAATTTCATATGTAAATCTGAAATGTCAGGGTACAAATTGCAAGACAGATGACTTTGGATTCATATGTTAACATATGTGTAATTTAGCCTATTAAACACAAAAACTATGTTTCAAGTAAGAATTAGGCAGGTCAGACACCGAGAAGGAGATTCTTGCCTACTTCACCCATATTTTATTTTTGCTAAAAAAAAGTAGTGTGTAGTTCCAGTAGTTAGCTACACTGCTACATGGCAACAAAAAAGTAATTAACTGGCTCAGAGCTGATATGATTGTCACGGGTCTCAGGTAGGTGTAATTTGAACTGACTTGTCCAGAAGGGCCCGTGCAGAGCCGAACACAACTGCTCCAGTAGAGAGAGAAAGACATTTGATTATTTATGCTTTTGCTCTTGCTTTTCACTAGAGTGGAGCATGGCCGTGTAGCTTGTAGCTTGTTGTCCAACTTTTTAGACCCTTGAAGACCTCTAGTTCAGACGCTCTAGAACAGGTTGGTGGGTTCTGACGTAGGCGGCCGCATATCTACTTTATGGCTGGTTGTTTACATTCATTTTTTATTTAATAGGCAAGTCAGTTAAGAAAAAATATTATTTACAATGACGGCCTACCCCGGCCAAACCCTAACAACGCTGGGCCAATTGTGCGCAGCCCTATGGGACTCCCAATCACAGCCAGTTGTGATACAGCCTGGAATAGAACCAGGGTCTGTAGTGATGCCTCTAGCACTGAGATTGATGCCTTAGATCACTGCGCCAAACAACATAGCATGGCAGCAACACATGAAAACACAACATGGTGGCAACACAACATGACAACAACATGGTAGCAACACAACATGGCAGCAGCACAACATGGTAGCGACACAAAACACGGTACAAACATTATTGAGCACAGACAACAGCACAAAGGGCATGAAAGTATAGACAACAATGCATCACGCGAAACAGATTGAGTCTTTGATTGAGTCTTTAAATGAAGAGATGGAGATAAAATGGTCCAGTTTTCGTGTTTTTTGCAGCTCATTCTAGTCGCTATATAGCTGCAGCGAACTGAAAAGAGGAGCAACCCAGGGATGCGTGTGCTTTGGGGACCTTTAACAGAATAAAAATGTTTTTAACCTTTATTGAACTTGGCAAGTCAGTTAAGAACAAATTCTTATTTACAATGACGGCCAACCCCGGTCAAACCCTAACGACGCTGGGCTAATTGTGCGCCGCCCTATGGGACTCCCAATCACAGCCTGGATTCAAACCAGTGCCCTGGACTGCTGCGCCACTCGGGAGCAGTGACTGGGAGAACGGTTGTTGTATGTGGAGGATGAGGGCTACAGTAGGTATATCAGATAGGGGGGAGTGAGGCTAAGAGGGTTTTATAAATAAGCGTCAACCAGTGGATCTTGCGACGGGTAGATAACCAGTTTACAGAGTAGTGTAGAGTGCAGTGATGTGTCATATAAAGAGCATTGGTGGCAAATCTGATGGCTGAATGGTAAAGAACACCTAGAGTAGCCACTCGAGAGCACCCTCGAACAGCCCACGATACAGTATTATCACCTACAACCACAATGGACATTCACTTGATTTTAGGCTATTATTATGAGATAAAAATATATATATAAACAAATAACATTTTCACAACACTGGTGTAGTCTACCTGTTTACTGGCAGAGAGGATCTTGCTAACTCTACGAACGTGCATCGTATTGGACCCCATGTTATAGTGCTCCTCTGCAAACTTCAGTGCCTTCTTCAAACCTGGGTCGTTTTCCGACAAACGGACAGAAGACCCGGGTGCCCCCATTAAAGTGTCATCCAAATCGGCCAGAACCGAGGCCAAAACCGCCAGGGTTAGGCAAAGGATAACGGGGCAGCGAAATCCGAAATCCATCCTGTCTGTCTGTAGAGCAGAAAAAGTCAAAGGGACAGTGAACGGTAAGATTATAAAACGGGATGTTTGTTTTCCCAGTTAACTATCATCCGACATTGCGACAAGAAATCAGCAGACCAGGGTTGCCAGGTCAAGCGAGAATTTCTAGCAAATGACCACTCAAAACCTGCCAAAAGGCCTGAAAACGAGCACTTTTTTTTCACAGCAAGAGTTTCCATATCTATACAATAAACCCTTTTTCCATAATGTTATCGAGACAATTAAGAAGGAATGTCATAGTAACTTGTAATGACGTTAGAAGAAAAATTCGGGTTTTCTCAAAATAAGTATTGCAATCTATGACATTTGACAATCTATGACATTATTATGTGACAAGAGAAAAGATAATTCGCCCTTATTAATTAACTCGCTTAACTGCTATTATTAAGCAATGAGGCACACGGGGAATTGTATATGGCCAATATAGCACGGCTAAGGGCTGTTCTTAAGCAGATGCAACGCAGAGTGCCTGGATACAGCTTTCAGGCACCCCGGGGTGCCTTATTGCTATTATAAACTGGTTACCAACGTAATTAGAACAGTAATGTAAAAGTAATGTTTTGTCATACCCGTGGTATATATGCCAATCAGCATTCAGGGTTCGAACCAGGTTTATAATTGTAAATAAATCCCCTTTGCATGTGCATAACTATAGATAAATCCGACAGGAGAGTTTGAGTGATGAAAGTTGGACAGAGGATCTCAAAATCTCTGAGCAAGAAACACTTGGATGAACATAAAAAAATAATGTTAAGCTATTTTCTGGCAATTGTGCTGTTATTATGTTCCAGATGTTAAGACTAAGTTAAGACTAAATGACTTGTCATTTCAATAGGCATAGACTACAGACACAAATCTGGATTTATGATTCTAATTACATTTTGCCATAGTTTGCTTAGATAAAGACAGGTAGCCCATAGCACCCGATAGGCCTACATCTCATTTCAGATAGTCTACAGTAGCCTAGACAAGATGTAGGCAAGATGTAAACTGAACGATTTAGCAGCTTGCTAAATTACCACAGACGAATTTAATCAACATGAATAGCGAGG
The DNA here is from genome assembly GCF_045679555.1 of Salvelinus alpinus. Classification (NCBI taxonomy): domain Eukaryota; kingdom Metazoa; phylum Chordata; class Actinopteri; order Salmoniformes; family Salmonidae; genus Salvelinus; species Salvelinus alpinus. The sequence goes on along the minus strand of NC_092089.1, from coordinate 84,959,587 downwards.
AGATTTCGCAATAAGTGCTTGTTTCCCCAATAGACTGCTGGAATAGACTACTGAGGATGAGGTCATACTTTCAATCACTGAATTAAATATTAATCATATGTATATGAACTGAATATGCTTGTCAACAGCTGCCAGTGTTTCTTTTTTTGAATTTGTTTTACCTGTAACTTAGTCTGACTACTGTTACAGTCAATCTAATGTGTCCATAATAACACAAGTCTACAACAACAATAAACTGAAGTTGTAGGCGATTTATTAAATTGGTTTGCCAGCTCCAGGTAGGCTACACAAGTGGCACACATCTTTCCGAGTTTACGAGTTGGTCCTGCCGTACATACCTACACGTACGCTACGGTCACATGACGCAGGTGTCACGTTCCTGACCTGTTTTATGTTATTTTTGAATGTGTTTAGTTGGTCAGGGCGTGAGTTGGGGTGGGCATTCTATGTTTTGTGTTTCTATGTTTAGGTCACTTGTAATTAGCCTTATATGGTTCTCAATCAGAGACAGGTGTTTGACGTTTTCCTCTGATTGAGAACCATATATAGGTTGGCTGTTCACACTGTTTGTTTGTGGGTGATTGTCTTCCGTGTCTGTGTCTATGCACCACACGGGACTGTTTCGGTTCGTTCGTTTATATGTAGTCTGTTCCTGTTCGTGCGTTCTTCGTGTCTATTTAAGTTCTCATGTTTAGGTCAGTCTACGTCGTTTGTTATTTTGTATCATTTCAAGTGTAGTTCGTGTTCGTTTTCGTCTTGTCAATAAATTCATTATGTATTCACAACCCGCTGCATTTTGGTCCTCCGATCCTTCTCTCCTTTCCTCGTCCGAGGAGGAAGATCTAGACACCCGTTACAGCAGGCCTCCTAATTGTCCCTAGAATTTCTAAGCAAACAGCTGGAGGCAGGGCTTTCTCCTATAGATCTCCATTTTTATGGAATAGTCTGCCTACCCATGTGAGAGACGCAGACTCGGTCTCAACCTTTAAGTCTTTACTGAAGACTTATCTCTTCAGTACGTCATATGATTGAGTGTAGTCTGGCCCAGGAGTGTGAAGGTGAACGAAAGGCTCTGGAGCAACGAACCGCCCTTGCTGTTTCTGCCTGGCCGGTTCCCCTCTCTTCACTGGGATTCTCTGCCTCTAACCCTATTACAGGGGCTGAGTCACTGGCTTACTGGTGCTCTTTCATGCCGTCCCTAGGAGGGGTGCGTCACTTGAGTGGGTTGAGTTACTGACGTGATCTTCCTGTCTGGGTTGGCGCCCCCCTTTGGTTTGTGCTGTGGTGGAGATCTTTGTGGGCTATACTCGGCCTTGTCTCAGGATGGTAAGTTGGTGGTTGAAGATATCCCTCTAGTGGTGTGGGGACTGTGCTTTGGCAAAGTGGGTGGGGTTATATCCTTCCTGTTTGGCCCTGTCCGGGGGTATCATCGGATGGGGCCACAGTGTCTCCTGACCCCTCCTGTCTCAGCCTCCAGTATTTATGCTGCAGTAGTTTATGTGTCGGGGGGCTAGGGTCAGTTGGTTATATCTGGAGTACTTCTCCTGTCTTATCCGGTGTCCTGTGTGAATTTAAGTATGCTCTCTCTAATTCTCTCCTTCTCTCTTTCTTTCTCTCTCTCGGAGGACCTGAGCCCTAGTACCATGGGTCAGGACTACCGGGCATGATGACTCCTTGCTGTCCCCAGTCCACCTGGCCTTGCTGCTGTTCCAGTTTCAACTGTTCTGCCTGCGGCTATGGAACCCTGACCTGTCCACCGGACGTGCTACCTGTCCCAGACCTGCTGTTTTCAACTCTCTAGAGACCGCAGGAGCGGTAGAGATACTCTTAATGATCGGCTATGAAAAGCCAACTGACATTTACTCCTGATTATTATTTGACCATGCTGGTCATTTATGAACATTTGAACATCTTGGCCATGTTCTGTTATAATCTCCACCCGGCACAGCCAGAAGAGGACTGGCCACCCCTCATAGCCTGGTTCCTCTCTAGGTTTCTTCCTAGGTTTTGGCCTTTCTAGGGAGTTTTTCCTAGCCGCCGTGCTTCTACACCTGCATTGCTTGCTGTTTGGGGTTTTAGGCTGGGTTTCTGTACAGCACTTCGAGATATTAGCTGATGTACGAAGGGCTATATAAAATAAAATTGATTTGCAATGACTCCAGTGATATCGTAATTTCAACATATGTATTATATCAAATGGTAGCCTACAATGACATATACATTAATAGGCTACTTGATGGCCAACAGAGGCACATTTTTAATTATATACATTTAGCCTAGTGTCCGTTTCATTGCGGACTTTTCCCCATTAAAAGAATCATGCGAGGGAGTTCCATAACTTCCATTTTAAATGTCCACTCCGGCAGCCCCCGAGACCAAAGAACTGAGCATGATACCGTTTCATTTAAACAGTCATAATTAGAATGCAGTTTCATACATCTCCGATCGGATTTATGTAATGCATTCTAGTGCGCACAAAGTATTTCTCCAGCGCTTTGTCTCCATTATTAATTGATGTGCATCAGTTCTAGAGTATTAATATGTTTTATGGAAAAAGGTGTCTCCATAATGACAATGTAAATAGCCTACATATCTACCTAAAAAGTTGTCTCAGCCAATAACTGTAGTGATCTCTCAACACACAGACACACACACACACACACACACACCTCCGGCCCTCACAACTACTTACTCACCCACCCAGCAACAGCCTTTCTCACTGCGTGACAGTCATGAGCATGTCACTGTGAAATATATTTTTAAGAGCAGTATGCCTTGGCGGCCGCGGTGCAGCTTGGAGCGACAAAACTACGAACATGGCAACACTGCAGCAGAAAGCCCCAAATAGAAATGGTTACACAATGGATACAATGTTGCCAGAAACAACGATGGAACAACGTTGGGCGAAGCTACAGGAACTGTACGTTAGTTTCGGGTTTTGTTCAAAAAGCCTAGGCGCTGCATTCTTGATCTCAAGTTGTTCAAGTTTGTTATAGGCTAAGTATTGCATGCACTTCACTGCAATCTAATAGAGAAAATATGCATAATAATAACACATATATAAAATATTAATATTATTATATTTTAATTCATATCCATTCCAGAGACAGGAAATTGTTTAATATCATATTGAGGAAGAAACTGGATTCGACTTAGTACAAAATATTGGGATATTTCAACATCCAAAATATTACTCAACAACACATCGGAAGTCTGTGAAGAGCAATTCCTTATGCAGATAAATGAGAAATTACTTATGCTGGTATGGGTGATACTGATATCAGTTGAATGTTCTGTTTGCAAAATAACTCCCTGTCTTCTTTGTTTGGTTATTGTTTAAATATGCATTTTAAGTTTCATTTAAACGTTCTACAGTAGTTTTAAACTGTAACCCTACGTGAGAGACGCGACCAATCCGGTGCATTTTTTCTATCTCAGTAGCCTATTGGAGAGCTTGTCTATAAAGGCACTGAGAGCGTGTTCTTATATCGTTTTATCTGTGCTGCAATACACGCTCTTAGAGAAGAAGTTGGGAGAAGGGGGACAACTTTTACTGCTCGTTATCAAATAAGTTATTGAAACAATAACACCATTTTATTTTATCTCGGCACCAATATCCGAGGTCATTGAGACATTTGGAGGTGAGTTTTAATACTTTGGCAGTGTGCTCTCTGTGTCAGTAACAGAGAGTTTATTAATATGGGACTATATCTTTTCCCACAGTTTTATCATTGAAGGACAAGATTAAACGTGTATTAATTGTTACTGTTGGTATATTTAGGTAAATTGAGTGTCCATTGTTGAATTCGTTCCTTTATAAATCAGTTTTTTAGGAATATTCTGTATTCTTCAATCGCTACCCTTTCTATCTTGACAAACTTCACTCATCTCATCTAGTCATCTGATGTAGTTTGGTTACACTTGTGACTTGTGAAATTAGACCCAGTGGTTTCATACCACTCAAAATCATCACTGCGATCACTGTCTGTGCCTTCAACCCTCTGTCCTGTGGCACAAAGACCTCAATAGTCTCTTCTCATTAGCCCTCAGATATAGGTCTGTCTTTCGCTCTGTTCATATAATAGATCAAACGCTAGAAGTTAGAGCATTAGGCCAGAAACTAAAAGGTTGCTGGTCAAATACCCAAGCCGACAAGGTGAAAAATCTGTTGATGTGCCCTTGAGCAACCCTAATTTGCTGCAGGGGTGTTGTACCACTATGGCTGACCCTGTAAAACAACACATTTCACTGCACCTATTCCGTTTATGTGATAATAAAAAATATATATGTTTTTAATGAGAACCTGACCGGATAGCCTGACCAGAGAAGTTCTATCAAGCATCAGAATAGATCATCTACACTCCAGAGATGGACACAGGAACTGAACCTATGGGCACCGGAGGTCATCATGGGTCAGGTGATCCAGTTGGACCGGCGCTGCTCTGGCTCCAGGACACTGTTACCACGGTAACACTGCAGGCGCGTCAGAGGGTGTTACAGGGAGCGTTGTTACTGTGTGCTCTGGGACTGTTACTATGGACCGCCATCTTCCTCTACGGGAGCTTCTACTACTCCTACATGCCCCTAGCCACCTACAGTACACCTGTCCACTACTACTACAGGTGTGTTTTACACACATACAGACACACTCTCTCTCTCACACACACACATTGTCTATCTGTCTCTGTCTCTGTCTCTGTCTTTCGCGCTCGCTTTCTCTCTCTCTCTCTCTCTCTCTCTCTCTCTCTCTCTCTCTCTCTCTCTCTCTCTCTCTCTCTCTCTCTCTCTCTCTCACACACACACACGCACACTGTCTATCTCTCTCTGTCTCTGTCTCTCTCACACACACACACACACACACACACACACTGTCTATCTATCTGTCTCTCTCTCTTTTGCTCTCTCACACACACACACACACACACACACACACACACACACACACACACACACACACACACACACACACACACACACACACACACACACACACACACACACACACACACACACACACACACACACACACACACACACTGTCTATCTCTCTCTCACACACTTTCTATCTCTCTCTCTCACACACACACACACACACACACACACACACACACACACACACACACACACACACACACACACACACACACACACACACACACACACACACACACACACACACACACACACACACCACACACACACCACACACACACACACACACACACACACTCACTTTGTCTGTCTCTCTCTGTCTCTCTTTCAATTGAATTTCAATTTATGGGCTTTATTGGCATGGGAAACATATGTTTCAGGAAACACTACACTCTCTCTCTCTCTCTCTCTCTCTCTCTCTCTCTCTCTCTCTCTCTCTCTCTCTCACACACACACACGCACACTGTCTATCTCTCTCTGTCTCTGTCTCTCTCTCTCACACACACACACACACACACACACTGTCTATCTATCTGTCTCTCTCTCTTTTGCTCTCTCACACACACACACACACACACACACACACACACACACACACACACACACACACACACCACACACACACCACACACACACACACACACACACACACACTCACTTTGTCTGTCTCTCTCTGTCTCTCTTTCAATTGAATTTCAATTTATGGGCTTTATTGGCATGGGAAACATATGTTTCAGTAAACACTACACTCACAAAAGTTCCTAAAGAATAAAGACATTTCAAATGTCATATTATGTCTATATACAGTGTTGTAATGATGTGCAAATAGTTAAAGTGCAAAGGGAAAATAAATAAACATAAATATAGGTTGTATTTACAATGGTGTTTGTTCTTCACTGGTTGCCCTTTTCTTGTGGCAATATGCAACAAGTATTGCTGCTGTGATTGCACACTGTGGTATTTCACCCGATAGACATGGGAGTTTATCAACAATGGACTTGTTTTCGAATTCTTTGTGTGGCTGTGTAATCTGAGGGAAATATTGGTCTCTAATATGGTCATACATTTGGCAGGAGGTTAGGAAGTGCAGCTCAGTTTCCATCTCATTTTGTGGGCAGTGTGCACATAGCTTGTCTTCTCTTGAGAGCCAGGTCTGCCTTCGGCGGCCTTTCTCAATAGCAAGGCTATGCTCACAAAATCTGTACATAGTCAAAGATATCCTTATTTTTGGGTCAGTCGCAGTGGTCAGGTATTCTGCCACTGTGTACTCTCTGTTTAGAGCCAAATAGCATTAGAGTTTGCTCTGTTTTTTTGTAAGTTCTTTCCAATGTGTCAAGTAATTATCTTTTTGTTTTCTCATGATTTGGTTGGGTCTAACTGTGTTGCTGTCCTAGGGCTCTGTGGGGTCTGCTTGTGTTTGTGAACAGCCCCAGGACCAGATTGCTTAGGGGGCTCTTCTCCAGGTTAATTTCTCTGTAGGTGATGGCTTCGTTATGGAAGGTTTGGGAATCGCAATCTTTTAGGTGGTTGTAGAATTTAATGTGTCTCTGCATGCATTATTTGGTGTTTTACGTTGTACACAGAGGATATTTTTGGCAGAATTCTACATGCAGAGTCTCAATTTGGTGTCTGTCCCATTTTGTGAATTCTTGGTTGGTGAGCGGACCCCGGACCTCACAACCATAAAGGGCAACGGGTTCTATAACTGATTCAAGTATTTTTAGCCAGATCCTAATTGGTATGTCGAATTTTATGTTCCATTTGATGGCATAGAAGGCCCTTCTTGCCTTGTCTCTCAGAGCGTTCACAGCTTTGTGGAAATGACCAGTTAAATGTTTAGGCTGAGGTATGTATAGTTCTTTGTGTGCTCTAGGGCAACGGTGTCTAGATGGAATTAGTATTCGTGGTCCTGGCAACTGGACCTTTTTTGGAACACCATTATTTTTGTCTTGCCAAGATTTACTGTCAAGGCCCAGGTCTGACAATATCTGTGCAAAAGATCTAGGTGCTGTTGTAGGCCCTCCTTGGTTGGGGACAGAAGCACCAGATCATCAGCAAACAGTAGACATTTGACTTCAGATTCTAGTAGGGTGAGGCCGGGTGCTGCAGACTGTTCTAGTGCCCTAGCCAATTTGTGGAAATATATGTTGAAGAGGGTTGGGCTTAAGCTGCATCCCTGTCTCACCCCCTGACTCTGTGGAAAGAAATGTGTGTTTTTTTTGCCAATTTTAACCTCACACTTGTTTGTCTACATGGATTTTATAATGTTCTATGTTTTTCCACAACACCACTTTCCATCAGTTTGTATATCAGGCCCTCATGCCAAATTGAGTCGAAAGCTTTTTTAAAATTAATTAAATTAATGCAAAAAAAGGCTTTGCTTATGTTTTGGATTGTTTGTTTGTTTGTTAATTAGGGTGTGCAGGGTGAATACGTGGTCTGTCGTATGGTAATTTGGTAACAAGCCAATTTGATATTTGCCCAGTACATTATTTTCACTAAGGAAATGTAAGATTCTGCTGTTAATGATAACGCAGAGGATTTTCCCAAGGTCGCTATTGACGCATATCCCACTGTAGTTATTGGGGTCAAATTTGTCTCCACTTTTGTGGATTGGGGGTGATCAGTCCTTGGTTCCAAATATTGGGGAATATGCCAGAGCTGAGGATGATGTTAAAGAGTTTAAGTATAGCCAATTGGAATTTGTAGTCTGTATATTTTATAATTTAATTTAGGATACCATCAACCCCACAAGCCATTTTGGGTTGGATGGTTTTTATTTTGTCCTGTAGTTCATTCACTGTAATTGGAGAATCCAGTGGGTTCTAGTAGTCTTTAATAGTTGATTCTAAGATTTGTATTTGATCATGTCTATGTTTTTGCTGTTTGTTCTTTGTTATAGAGACAAACAAATTTGAGAAGTGGTTTATCCATTCATCTCCGTTTTGGATAGATAACTCTCGTGTCGTTGTTTGTTTAGAGTTTTCCAATTTCCCCGAAGTGGTTAGATTCTATGTGTAACGTGTACGCTAATAATCGGAAAGAAAGAACAGGGAGTGAATTTAATAAATAAATGAAGATGGAACAAAACAAGATTAGCGTACAGACATGAAACATATAAACAGAAACAGAGTCAATAACCCCTGAGGAAAGAACCAAGGGGCGTGTCAGATATAGGGGAGGTAATCAGGAAGGTGATGGAGTCCAGGTGTGTGACATGAGGCGCAGGTGCGCTTAACGATGGTGGCAGGTTTGCGTAATAGTGAGTAAACAGGCAACGTCGAGCGAGGGGGAGCGGGAGTAAACGTGACACTATGGATTCCTCAATAACGTTGAGCTGATTTCTGACGTGCTGTTCCTTCTTTTTCCGTGGTGTATTTATGTATTGTTTTAGTGATTCACCATAGTGAAAGCATAGTATCAGGTTTTCTGGGTCTCTATGTTTTTGGTTGGACAGGTTTCTCAATTTCTTTCGTAGGTTTTTGCATTCTTCATCAAACCATTTGTCATTGTTGTTAATTTTCTTAGGTTGAAATTTTTAGATTTGATAGGGAAGCTGAGAGGTCAAATATACTGTTTAGGTTCTCTACTTCTAAGTTTTACAAACATTTTGTCTAGGATATTCTCTAGAAGGGATTGTATTTGTTGTTGCCTAATAGTTTTTTGTTAGATTTCCACACTACTTTCCTTCCATCTATAGCATTTCTAAATATTATTCAGTTCCTTCGGCTTTGATGCCTCACGATTGAGCATAGCTCTGTTCAAGTAGAGTGTGATTTTGCTGTGATCTGATAGGGGTGTCAATGGACAGACTGTGAACGCTCTAAGAGACTCTGGGTTGAGGTCAGTGATAAAGTCTACAGTACTACTGCCAAAAGATGAGCTATAGGTGTACCTACCAAAGGAGTCCCCTCGAAGCCTACCATTGACTATGTACATACCCAGCATCCGACAGAGCTGCAGAAGTTGTGACCCATTTTTGTTGGTTATGTTGCCGTAGTTGTGTCTAGGGGGGCATATGGAGGAGGGAATGCTGTCACCTCCAGGTAGGTGTTTGTCCCCCTGTGTGCTAAGGGTGTCAGGTTCTTGTCCAGTTCTGACATTTAGATCGCCACAGACTAGTACATGTCCCTGGGCCTGGAAATTGTTTATCTCCCCCTCTAGGATGGAGAATCTGTCATTGTTAAGGTATCGGGATTCTATTGGGGGGATATAGGTAGCACACATGAGGACATTTGTCTCTGTTGACATAATTTCCTTATTCATTTCTAAACAGATGTAAAATGTTCCTGTTTTGACTAATTTAATAGAGTGGGTTAGGTCGGCTCTATACCAAATTAGCATACCCCCCCGAGTCTCTTCCCTGTTTCACACCTGGTAGTTTGGTGGATGGGACTACCAGCTCTCTGTAATCTAGAGGGCAACCAGTGGGTCTTTCTCCTTTACACCATGTTTCTTGTAGGATGACAATGTCTGTATTTCCAATTTCTTTGATGAAGTCTGTGTTCCTACTCTTTAGGCCAAAGGCAGATGACCTCAGACCTTGTATATTCCAGGATGAGATAGTAAGAGCTTTGTGTTCCGTAGTGTCTAGTGTTTTTTTGTGTGGTTGGGCCTGTTGCTCTACTCACTGCCTGGGCATATGTCCTGCTGTCATGTTGAGGTCCTTACCTTAGGGGCGGGGGTCATAGGGGGGCAGAAGGGGCATAGGTCTGATATGGGAGGGCCTATATAGGGTGTGGCCAGGGTTTGCTTGTGGTGATCTTAGCTGGTTGGGGTGTGGCTGGTGATGCTGTGGTCTAGGTGTAGGTTCTCTTGGCATGGGTTCTCTCGGTGCAGGTCCTCTCTCTCTCTCTCTCTCTCTCTCTCTCTCTCTCTCACACATACACACGCTGTCCGTCTCTCTCTCTCTATCTCTCTCCATGTCTCTCTGTCTCTTCCTCCCATACCTAAAGTGCATACATACTTTTGCAATAATTGGAATTCATTACGTTTTTGACTCCCTTTCCCTTGCAGGACGGACTGTGACTCCTCAACTTCTCTTCTCTGCTCCTTCCCCACCGCCAACGTCTCTCTCCTGAGGAATGGCAAGAACCAGGTGATCCTTATATACACTGTTTATCCATCCACCTTCATTAGCCTATGTAACGATTAGAAACGTTTTACAAATTCACAGAATTAATTGGGAGGTTTTCACTATGATGTTTGAACTCATTTGAACCCTCCCTCTGAAGGTGATGACATACGGCCAGCCCTATCGGATCTCTCTGGAGCTGGAGATGCCCGAGTCGCCAGCCAATCAGGAGTTAGGAATGTTCATGGTCAAGATGTTCTGTTACTCCGGACAGGGGCAGACTGTGACCTCTTCAGCACGATCTGTGAGTTGACCAGTGTTGGCAATATCAAGTATTGTGTTGGATTTGTTCATGTGCATCTCATAGTTGCATATTAAACAACCCTGCTTTGCACTTTTTAATATTAATCTGTTTTGATCTGTATTGGTGTGGTATATTTTGAGTCTATGTTCGATTTTCGTATATTGATGCAACCAAATTGCCCAGCAATGGGGAACAATCAATATCTTCTGAATCTGAACAAATCAGCTGCACATTTAAATATTCTGATTGTCCTGTATTGGTAAATTGACCACCATGTTGGTCTGCCTCGCTGTCTCAGGTAAGGCAGCTCAGCTCCAGCTCTCGCTTTGTGAGTACGCCGCTGCCACACACTGACCTCCCACGCAGCTGTCATACTGCATACTATGACTGCTTATGACATCTCTTGTATAGTTAAATATAACTATATAACTGCTTATGACATCTCTTATATAGTTAAACATAACTATATAACTGCTTATGACATCTCTTATGTAGTTAAACATAACTATATAACTGCTTATGACATCTCTTATGTAGTTAAACATAACTATATAACTGCTCATGATATCTCTTATGTAGTGTTTTTTTACAGTGTAATAAGCTTTATGACAGAGGTACAGTATGTCAGAGGAATGTGGCAATGGACAATAAAGTAAAATATGCATTAGAAAATGTGTACATTGGCCATAGGGTGTCCTGCTCCATGTCCTGTTCCTATTAGACAATGCTGCGGTATCGCTCCGGCCTGCTCCAGACTCTGGGAACACTGTTTCTCATCCCGTTCTTCCTGGCTGGAACGGCTGACCAGAAACAGCTGGTAGAGGTGGAGCTCTTCTCCGAATACAGAGAGGATTCTGTGAGTCTCTGGTCCCCCAGTGTGTGTGTGTGTGTGTGTGTGTGTGTGTGTGTGTGTGTGTGTGTGTGTGTGTGTGTGTGTGTGTGTGTGTGTGTGTGTGTGTGTGTGTGTGTGTGTGTGTGTGTGTGTGTGTGTGTGTGTGTGTGTGTGTGTGTGTGTGCGCAGGAATAATCCTTCTCTCTCTGTAGTATGCCCCCTCTATAGGAGCCATCATTGAAATCCAGTCTCAAAGGGTGCAGATCTACTCAGCAAATCTCTACATTCACGCTCACTTCACTGGCATAAGGTTAGCTTTACCTCATATTAAATCTTTAACAAGTATGAAACATTTTGATTTACTTAAAAAGTAACACATTTACTTGAAAGTATGAACTAAAATGAACTAATCCCCCCCACCTCCTCTCCAGTGGTGAAAAAAGTACCCAATGTCATACTTGAGTAAAAGTAAAGATACCTTAATAGAAAATGACTTAAGTAGAGGTGAAAGTCACCCAGTAAAATACTACTTGGGTATTTGGTTTTAAATATACTTACACTACCAGTCAAAAGTTTTAGAACACCTACTCATTCAAAGGTTTTTATTTATTTTGACTATTTTCTGGTTGAGAGAATGTCATGTGTGTGCAAAGCTGTCATCAAGGCAAAGGGTAGCTATTTGAAGAATCTCAAATATAAAATATATTTTGATTTGTTTAACACTTTTTTGGTTACTACGTGATTCCATATGGGTTATTTCATAGTTGTGATGTCTTCACTATTATTCTACAATTTAGAAAATAGTAAAAATAAATACCCTTGAATGAGTAGGTGTTCTAAAACTTTTGACCGGTAGTGTAAGTATCAAAAGTAAAAGTATACATTTCCAATTAATGTAAAAAGTACATTATTTTCTTTAGGAATTTAGTGAAGAAAAAGTAAAAGTTGTCAAAAATATAGATAGTAAAGTCCAGATACCCCAAAATCTACTTAATTAGTATGTTAAAGTATTTTTACTGAAGTACTTTACACCACTGCTCCTCTCTCCCCTCATCAGGTACTTCCTGTACAACTTCCCGACACTGTCAGCAGTAATGGGTGTGGCCAGTAACTTGTCCTTCCTCAGTGTCCTCCTCCTCTTCAGCTACCTGAGGTTCATCTGGGGCCGAGTTATCAACCCCCAAAAGGTGAGAGTGGAATGGCCCCTAGAACAGGAGAACATGGTATGATTCACATAGTGAGACAGTGTAGTGAATCTTTGTATAACCTGTGTATACTGTTCTCGTACCTGTACAAAAAATGTATTCAGAGACAGTAGTCCCGGTACGTTCTTGTATATTCTGCATGTGTTCATGTATGTGTGTGTGTGTCTGGGCGTGTGTGTATGAGTTGAAGGATAGGATTCATCTTCATCAGAGGCTAGCCGGGATGGACGAGAGCGAGGACACTGAACACCTACAAGTTTACCAGGATGACACTACAGGTAAGTACACACTTGTACACACACCTGTGTGAGATGTATCATGTGTTGTTTGTTTCCTATATCATGATGTTATGTTTGGGTGTGCTTTTCACTCAGGAATCGAGAATTCTTCATCGGATGCACTACTGGAGGCACATCAGATTACAGCAACCCATCTGAACCAGAAGGAAGAGTCCATTCTCAAAGCAGATGGGGGGGAGATGGACATCAAACATGGAAGGTTTCAGAGTGAGATAGACGAAGAAGAGATCATTGCTGAGGAAGAGGTGGATAATATGGGCATGTCTCTTGACCCAGAGTTGGAAGGGTCATCTGAGACAGCAAAGCAGCCAGACAGCATCCCTAGCACACTGACTGGAACCTCAACCTGTGTGATATCCTGATGGAGAGCTCCAATGGATGCACAGTGGCTTAATGACCAATAGTTGGGAGCCAAAGTATTATCGTTAGAGGGGGCCCTCTTGTACTTTGTTACTGTAAAACAATATGAAGCTTTGTTAAGTTTAAAAACCTTATATGTTTAAAGCTGTGTGAATATATTACTTTTTGTGTCCTCTTTTATTTAGTTTATTTAAAGTTGTGTGATGATTCACACAAAAACCAGACAATGTTGAAATATTTGACCATAGGCCTCCACCTAAGATTACCATTTTACTGTAGCCTACAGTATTGCACAAATGGAGTAAGGGTTATATCAGATGACCTCAGTATTATGAAACATTCAGGGTGGATGACAACACAAAGTGCCTTCCTCATTTTAATATGTTTGTATGTTACCAGATAGTTTTCCATCCAATTGGCAACAAATTTTCATGTGAATATTCTAAAATCCACATTAAAAAAATATGAACATTTTTCCACCAGTGGTTTCCAACAAACTTACTTGTTGCGTGATGATGTAGTGCACACAAAATGTACTTTCTCGCTTAAGTTTTCATGTAGGCCTACCGAACAGATAGTTTTGTCACAAAAAACTGTTGCGTTAAATAGCAAATGTGCCTACTCTGGTCTCCTCACATGCGCTCCAGTCAATAGCTCGCATATAAAGTGCGGATAGGCTGTGCGGTTACCACTAGTTACCATAACCATTAAGTCAAAATGGGCTTTATTGTAAAAATGTATGAAAACAAATATTTGCTGTTTGGTCATAATTTAAGGTTAGGGGTTGGCATAAGGTTAGCAGTGTGGTTAAGGTTAGGTTTAAAATCCCCTTAGAAATGGGCGGGGTTTACGACGGGGGGGTTTACGACTTTGTAATGTGGTAACTAGTGAAGACCAGGCTGTGCAGCTAGACTAGTTTACATGATGAGATTATTATGGATAAGAGCGAGTATATCATTTTTTGTCAAACGGCAGACAAGCATCGATCATCATGTGACCAGAATAAGACCCCTCGATATTCATCGAAATTATCATCAACCTCATCACAGTGCGCTTTCACCACCGTGTGAAGTTCATAATTTACTTCAATCTGTAGCCTAATAAACTGTATGGCTTCCCGAGTGGTAGTGGGAGGACCACACACCATATCATCGCTTGACTCCAAGTTTACTTCGATATGATAGATATGTCAATATTTGCGCAGAAAGGCGTTTACACCGCAATTTCTCAGTTATTTTTACGGAAACAAAAAGATCCCACCATGTCGAACGAACAAATGATCCGTTGGCATTCATAAAAGTGTACCTAAACTTCACAGCTGTCATTTTTTATAAGGCATGACTTTGCTTGCATAAAAACGGTGGATGGAAACGTGATTAGTAACCAGAATTCTATCCAACCTTTTATGCAAGTAAAGTATCGTAAATGTCGATACAGAAACATAACTTTTTCTGTAAACTTTTCAAATGTTGACAAAACAAAATACGCTAGACAAGGTGGGATCTTTTTGTGTCAGTAAAATTAATTATGCGAGAAATGTCGGTGGAAACGCTTTTAATGAACATATATTGATATAATAACCATCATATAGAAGTAAACTTGGGAGTCACACGATGGCATGAAGTTTACTATAGGCTATAGGCTAAGGGTGGTGCAAGTGCAAGTAAATGAGCTTGATGCTGCTTTCCAATAAATATTGAGGGTCTTATTCTGGTGACATGATAATGAATGTTTGGCTGCCATTTGACAAATAAAAAGTATCTCGCTAATTTGTCCATAACAATGATCTCATCATATACGTGCGCTAGCGAGCAGATAGTTATGTTGGCTAGAGCGCATGTGCAAAATGTATCTTTATGTGCAACATGTCATCACGCACAGCCTTTTACCTGCAACAATGAAGTCAATTTAATGGAAACATATAAATGGTGGGAAAATGCACATACTATTTTTATGCGGATTTTAGAATATTGGCATGAAAATCTGTCGCCAATGCGATCTAAACCTAGCTAGTGACAAACATTCTTATGTCTCCCATGTTCCCCTCATCATTTTCATTTAACAAATATTATAAATTATTTTACTGGTGTTTGTATAGCATTTATGCATTTACATCCTACATTTCACATTCTGTCTTTGTCACTCAAAAACATGTTCACAGCACAATCTGTCCCAAAACAATGCAGTGTATTTTTTATTTCTTTATGACATTAATCAAGTCACCTAAGATTTTTTTAAATATCATATAGTAGTTAGGCCTGTTAGTAAAACATTCTGTATAGAGTACCACAGTATGTGTCATAATACCCATAAAACCTAGATGTCAAACAGGGAAACGTTCCAATAATTTTTTCCACCATAGGGGATTATAGAAACACTTAAAATAAGGGCTGTGTTTCGTGTAGGCTTTCCCTGGCGTGACGTTTTCATAACCATGTAAATTTCTCTAGGACATGGTGACTTTCATCAATATATTTGCCTGTATTTACCTGTAAAAAAATGAAATGCTAATTAGCTGCTAATGTGATTATCATAAAGACCTCCAAATACCATTGGTGATCTGGACGAGACTGCCGAATCGAGGCAAAGGTAAGAATCTCTGGATTAACTATCTAATGTTAGCTAAATGTAGTAATGAATAAATTGGCAAAATTGCTTTAAATTGACAATTCTGTGAACTGTATTGTGAATGTTTTAAATTGACACAATACCTGCGTAGTAAAAGTTTCGGCTAGAGATGCCGTGCAGGAGCTTGCATGGATTTGTAGTCTTGCATGATGTCTACTTTGATGCTAATTAGCATATTCGAATATGAGAGTAAATAGAGCCAAATATATTAATAAAAGTCACCTTGTCCGAGAGAGTTTTACATGATTATCAAAACGTCACGCCAGGGTAAGCCTACACAAAACACAGCCCTTACTTTAAGTCATTCTAAAAATGATTGGAACCATTTCCCTGTTTGACCGCTAGGTTTTATGGATATTATGACACATCCACTGTGGGGCTCTATTTGGATACTAGACCGAGTACAGAGGAGGCTAGTGGGAGGAGCTATGGGAGGACGGGCTCATTGTAATGGCCAGAATGGAATGAATTGAACAGAGTCCAAAATATTTTTTCCATTTGTTTGATACCGTCACAATAATTCCATTCCAGCTATTACAATGAGCCCGTCCTCCTATAGCTCCTCCCACCAGCCTCCTCTGACAGAGTACCCTATGGCCTATTCATATGACATTGATGCAGATGACGCAGATGTATTTCCTAGATAACACACAAACAAGAGAGACTCCTGTCAACCTGCAGTTCAATGCCATGCTGCCAGTCACGCTCACTCACTCACCAGAATGTTTGGAAACGTTGTTGCGTCACAGCATGCAAAATACTGCCACGTCAGGGATAACGCAGGGAAACAGAGCTAGAGTCTATCCTACTGCAGTCCACTGACTGTACAGGTGTCATTTCTACGGACTAAATGAACCCCTAGGGTCCATAAAGGGTTCCACAGATTTATCAAGGGGATGCTGTTCGGTGCACAAGGTAGGCTGTATAGTGTACCAAGGTAGGCTGTATAGTGTACCAAGGTAGGCTGTATAGAGTACCAAGGTAGACTAGCAACTTTTATTATCAGTGTATCAGCATCCTTATTGCAACACCTAAATAGACTTTGTCATTTCATTGTCAGACCTTTACCCGTTTAAAAAAATGTGTTGTAGCTATAGCTTATTCTTGTGTCTCTTGTTCGTGAATGAATTTACACGTTTTTCAATACTATTTTATTCTTAACAATATATTCAAATACCTTAATTTGCTTGTGTGTTTTGTGCTGTATATGATTTTTAAAATATTTTTTAAACATTGGAACATATAATCTCTATTCAGGAGACTCATCTTTCACCCACAAAGGGGATTAGGCCTACTAACATTGGAGTGAAGTTATCAGGATAACTAAATCCCCTGGAATATCACCCTTTCACCTGGGAATGATGGACAACACAACACCCCCAGCTCTGAAGGAAATGAAGGATGTAGAGAAAGAAAAGGAGATGGTAGAAGGAGAGTTGGAGAATGGAGAACATGACGATGACAATGATGATGGATTTCTTGGACTCTTGAATGATGTCGACCAACATCCGCCCAGTGTGTTTGGTACGGTGAAACCACAAACCAAACTTCTCTCTAGCCCGGACTCACCCTCTAACAGTCTGGAACTACAAGGCCATAAAAGAGGACCAGAAGAGAGACCAAGGCATCTGGAAGATACAGAACCAGCCTCTGACATGCATGTGACTCGAGGCCTTTTGGTTGATATTCAAAGATGTGACAATAGAGTGTGGGAGAGGGGAGAAGAAAGGGGAGAAGAGAGGGGAAAAGTAGAAGAAGAGGAGTGGTCAGAGAGTGAGAGAGTAAACAATTCAAGGATGAACAGAAGGAGCGCAAAGGAGAGATGGAGACTGAGGAAGAGGGAGAGGTTGGGAGGGAGCATGCCAGCAGCAAAGACAGAGGGATGGGAAAAGATGGAGAGAAGAGAGAGATGGAGCGGGTCAAGGAGGATGAGAAAAATGGAAGAGGAAGAGGGGATGCAAGATGGAGGTGTGCTGAATGAGAGGAGTGAGGAGAGGAAGAGTACAGAGGAGATAGGGGATACAGAGACAGCGAGGATAGGGGATAGAGAGATAGACAGAGAGGGCACAGGGGACAGCGAGATGGAAGTAGAAAATGCAGGGGACAGAAAGATGGAAGGAGAGCGTGCAGGGGATAGTAAGATGGAAGGAGAGAGTGTCAGGGATAGAGAGAAGGATGGCGAGAAGGAGGGTGCCAGCAGCCTGAGCTCTGAACGGAGCTGGTCTCCTTCCCCCCATCCCATCCTCTCCAGGATGCACATGCACTCCTCCGTCTCATCCTCCTCTTCCTCCTTCAACTGCTCCTCAGCGGAGAGCGATGATGTCTTCAGCGAAGGAGAGGACACAGCCAGCAAAAGGAGCACCATGAGGAGGGTGAGATTGAGAACCAAACGTGAAAAGAGAGAGAGTGTAGGTCTACTAGATACACCATACTTTAGGAGATCATATTTCAAATAGGCAACGACAATAAGTCACTGGTTTCATATCCACTGTAGGCTGTTTCTGTTGATGCCTTTATTCTCCATGACAGAATGTCTGTAATTTCCATTCCCTTCTCAACCCCTCTCTGTCTAACTGCTGTCTGCGATTTGCATGAGTTTGAAAGCGAGCCTTGAGCCTTGACACGGGAAAATTTGAATAGGATTTGCATGGGTCCTACTGATGGAGATAGGGGAGACCGGAGAGGAGGGTGATGGGTGTCCACCAGTGCTTTCCCATTCCCCTTAGTGTGGGCCTACAGTATTTTGACTCAAGTTATTCCACATTTCCCATTACGACGCTAAAGAGAGAGATAATTGAAATAGAAAGTAGGCTATTTTAAGCCCATATGACAATGGACATTTTCTTTACTCCAGTGTCGCTCCTGGAGGACCTTCCTAACCGTGATGCAGTGGTCAGTGCGTCGGCAGAGCTCATGGGTCCAGCTAGCAGGACATCAAGGCATGTGTCCATTCAACAACACAAACACATCAATATAGCACTTCATATGTACTGTATAACTCACTGTATCACATCTCACCCTTTACTCACACATCATCAGCTCTCCAAATCATTCACTCATTCTGTTACAATGTGAGCATTGAGGAAACTGCAGATACATTGGTTAGTTAGTGAATGTAGAAGTTAAAGTTAAATATTGACTACACCCATCCTCCCCTTGCCCCTGCCTATATGTTGCTAGGTAACTTCCAGCTGAGTGAGGGGGGTGAGGTGCTGAAGCGTTTCAGTGAGGTGGAGGCTGTGTGTCTTCAGGCCCTCATGGCCGACCCCCTGCGTCCATTTGTACCGCAGTATCATGGCTCGGTCACCAAGGGGGGCGAGAGTTACATCCGCCTGAAGGATTTACTGAGTGGCCTGAAGAACCCTGTCATCATGGACTGCAAGATGGGCGTGAGGTACTGTGTGTGTCAGAGGAGGCTGGTGAGGGGAGGATGGCTCATAATAATGGATGGAAATGAATGAATGGAATGGAATCAAAGATGGAAAACCAGGTGTTTGATGCATTTGATTCCAGGCATTTCATTTAATCTGTTACAGCCATTACTATGAGCCCGTTCTCCCTATTAAAAGTGCCACCAGCCACCACTGGTGTGTGTGTGTGTGTGTGTGTGTGTGTGTGTGTGTGTGTGTGTGTGTGTGTGTGTGTGTGTGTGTGTGTGTGTGTGTGTGTGTGTGTGTGTGTGTGTGTGTGTGTGTGTGTGTGTGTGTGTGTGTGTGTGTGTGTGTGTGTGTGTGTGTGTGTGTGTGTGTGTGTGTGTGTGTGTGTGTGTGTGTGTGTGTGTGTGTGTGTGTGTGTGTGTCTGTAATTAAGCTACTGTTGCTCTTAGGACATACCAGGAGGAGGAGTTAACCAAAGCACACACTAAGCCCACCCTGCGGACTGATATGTACCAGAAGATGGTAAAAGTAGATCCGACGGCTCCCACAGTGGAGGAACATGAGCAGCGAGGCGTGACGAAGTGGCGCTACCTGCAGTGGAGGGATAACACCAGCTCAACTGCCACATTAGGCTTCAGGATCGAGTGCATCATGGTGAGAGACACGGCTCCAACGCCCAAACCTCTGCTGTCTGCTGATTGGCTAAATTATAACAGAAGGAAATAAACATTAGAATCAAGATCAAGATAAAAAATATTATTTTAATTAATTTATTGACTTCATCATTGATGTTTCAAAAGTCCTGACTGTTCTCGACCTCTCTGTCTCTCAGGGGAGGGTCTACTAACTTCCCTGGATTATGTATACTGGAGTTATGTATACTGGGGTTATGTATACTGGGGTTATGTATACTGGGGTTATGTATACTGGGGTTATGTATACTGGGGTTATGTGTACTGGGGTTATGTATACTGGGGTTATGTATACTGGGGTTATGTATACTGGGGTTATGTGTACTGGGGTTATGTATACTGGGGTTATGTATACTGGGATTATGTATACTGGGGTTATGTGTACTGGGATTATGTGTACTGGGGTTATGTATACTGGGGTTATGTGTACTGGGGTTATGTATACTGGGGTTATGTATACTGGGGTTATGTATACTGGGGTTATGTGTACTGGGGTTATGTGTACTGGGGTTATGTGTACTGGGGTTATGTGTACTGTTGGTGGTCTACAATAGTGCCAGGGTTTTAGAACCCGATTCAATTAGATCCGCTTTAGCCAACATCCGTATATTTGTATAGAGTCAGAGGTGAAACTGCTTTAGAGCTGTCAAATTCACAAGCAACTCCTGGCATTACACCGTAAGCATTGCCATTGGCTGCATGGAGTCGCATTAAGAGAAATCCCATGCAGCCTTGTTTAAGTTAAAACACTAGAATGTAAGAATCCTCATTATTTAGTTAAATTATTTTCAATTTGAGCGTCATTATTTCTATATAGCCTACACCAGGAATCATCAACTAGTTTCAGCTGCGGGATGATTTTTTCTTGAGTAGATGGTCAGCGGGCCGGAACGTAGGCTGCAAATTGACCACAAGAAGTCCAAACAGATATGTTTAACTAAAACATAATAATTTCAAGCCTTGCTTATATTTCTATACGATCACATGTAAGTGTGGGAATACTTGGTAACACATGTCTTATATTAAAATCACTTGGAGCTGATTTCCTGGTGTTTTTATACTCTATTATGTACAGCAAACTTGTTTTTTCTCTCATTAAACTTGATGGGCCAAATATAACCACCCGTTTGGTGAACCCTGGCGTACACTTTCTCATTCTTAACTTCTAACGCGAGTGGGCGGGTTAGGCTTTGTGACAATGATCACAAGAGCAGTTGCTCACCGATTTAACATCTCCAACAGCTCCAATGCAGTTCCACCGCCAAAACATCAGCAATGCGGGTGTCGGCTATCGCTTGTTAATAGTTGATCTGATTGAATCTAGGCCTAAGTCAGTGTTTGTCCCTGTGTGTCTATGTTAGATGGAGAATGGCAGCGTACAGCGGGACTTTAAGAAGATGCTCACCCCAGCCCAGGTCACCGAGGCCCTCCTCTTCTTCACCAAGAGTCAGCTACACATCCTGGTAAGTCATTTGCCATCAACATCACCTATATTATGTACAACATAAAGGTTTCACATACCTCTAATAATATAGTAAAAATATTAATCCTTTTCACCCTGCACTCTCCCTTCTGGTTTCTCACCGTTAGAAGGCCTACCATTCCAGACTTCAGACTCTGGATGAAGCACTGAAGGAATCCCCATTTTTCAAAGCCCACGAGGTCAGTTCATATTTACCACTTAAACATGTCACCTCTCCCTCTACTTAATAATAACATATTTAGTCTCAGAACTAGTCATTCAGTAATGTTTTGGGTTCACCTGACAGGTGATTGGCAGCTCGCTCCTCTTTGTCCACGACCGGACCAGTCAGGCAAGCATCTGGATGATAGACTTTGGGAAGACCACCCCATTGCCTAGCAGTGTGCAGCTGAGGCACGACGTCCCTTGGGCAGAGGGGAATCGGGAGGACGGGTACCTGATCGGGCTGGCCGCCCTCACCTCTTTCGTGGGTCAGGCCATCAGCCAGGCAGCCTGCAGACAGGAGGAGAACCATGGAGAGGAGATGGGCAGTGTCGCACACACCCTGCAGGAACAGGAACACACACAGACTAAAAGTCAGGGTGGTCAGGGCGAGGCAGCACAGAATGAAGGTACTTCTGATGGAACAAGAGAGAACACATCAGGACAATACTTACAGGAATGTGTTCCCTAATTTACATCGATTATGTTTGTGGATGATTTGAGGCATTGCAATAGACAGTATTAATGGACAGAAGTCTCAACTGTTTAGACAGAATACAGGGTGAATTGAGTTGAATAAGGTGTTTATGGACAATATTTTTTCATTTTTTACAATAAAAACGACCTATTGTACAAATGCCTCATCTATAGACATCACATTGACAGTTATCAACGTGTTCCAACTCAAATATCTGGTTCGTCTCATTTGAATGTGCCATTGAGGAAATTTAATTTGAATAGCCACAGTCGATACTTCAGGCTTTGTGGTGGTGGTTATCTCCTGAACCATCACTGCAGGACAGGTGAGGGAGGCTAGCACCCAACATCAACAAGATGCACCCAACAAAAACAGGGTATTTCATTTAATTACACTTTTGCAGCATTACATCTGTGTCACATGTGGGCAAAGTTGCCAGGAATTGTCTTTACTGCTCAGTGGATGTCCCTGAGTCCTCTTCCCTTGAAGGTTGCGCGCAAGCTCAAACCACTCACAAGGGGGCATTGTTTAAAGTTATCAGTCCGTCTGCGGACAGGGCACTATCAATTTGGTCCCAATCGCAAATTTGATATTGTAGTAGCCATTTCTTTTCATCCTCACAATTTATATTGCTAAAACTAAGCACTTTGACTAATATTTAGTTTTGATCAAGCATTGTTTAGATGTGGTAAATAATTGATTTGCACTGCCAAATGATGCATCACCAGAGCAACGTTGAAGTTTCTCCAATTTGCTAGCTAGCGAGCTTTTAAACTGCACAAGTGAAGTTAACCAGCAACCCATGTCTATAAAATAAATAGCATTTGTTCAGATAATTTGGTGACAGTACTCGGTAACTTTGCGAGACTCAAGATGACCTTCCGAAAATGGTACCCCAACCTGGCTGTGGTCGCACGTGTCCGATTTGACCAAGGTATGGCTAATTAGCTAGCTAACGTTAGCTTTCGCTAGCAAGTCTTTTTAAGGCAACCTCTGTGTTTAATAGTTTAGTCAACCAATGTAATGGGTATTTAAATACATTTTTATTACGTTTGCCTGAACTGTCAGGTTGAAAACAGCTCCCTTCAAATGGATTCCACTCGTACCAGGTCATGGGATTCCGCTGTAATCAAATTACTAGTAACGTCTTATTTGACTTTTCGTAGCAGGTCAGGATAATTTACGCTGCAGATAAGAGAAGGGCTATGATTATAGTTAGGATAAATGCTTTTTTTTTTTGTACTTTTGACGTTAATTTGACAAAATCGGGATCCCTTCTAGCCATGACCCTCGTACCACTGCGGTGGGCTCTGCGCTGGCAAATGCAATTGCGCGCGTCCCGGAAGCTAGTGACCATGGTATATGTAGTTCTAAACCGCAGTGTTTACGTCTCTGTTAAAGTGCAGGACATTAGCTATATTTCCATAGAGCAATGCAGTGGGACACAATTTATAACCATATTAACTTCACGTTTTGGAACAGAGTTCTATATTTTTAAATTTCTATTTTTCACTCGTTTTGATTTATGTTCGTCTGAAGTAGCCTATAGTCGCAGCGCTTGATGTACTGTCACCCAGGGTTGTGTTTTGTATCTGACACTGACAGTGGAGTATGGCGGACGGTGGCCGGTTCTACAGTGGTAAGTTACCCTGGAACAAGGCTTCAAATCTGCTTCTAAACAGTTGTTTTCCTCCTCTGCCTAGATCAGGAGGGAGTTGTCGTCCAGAGAGATGTCACGCGCAAAGGCAAGCTACCAGGAGGTAAAACGCCGAAGTGTAAACAAATAAGTGAGGCTATTGGCATATGGGGACAGGACAGTCTTTTACGTTTTCTGTGACCGACGTGTGACACAGGCTTTTTAGGCCACATCCCGATTCAGAAACAACCCCAAGCACACCTGGCTACCTATACAGTGTTGGCAATTATTTTTTAGTGAGAATCGCGATTGCCTCCTTGATTTGTCAGTAAATTATGTTTTGCCCACTGCCTTGCTGCAGCAGACATTTTTTTGCCCACCGCACACCCCCTCCCCTTGTGCTTCTCTGCCTGTGTGTGCTCCATTGCGGTGACTGCTGTTGCACAGACAACTTGAATCAATCTCGTTTGCTGCTAAATTAAGTTGGAAAATTCGCTAAATGCTATGAAAACCATAGAAATCATCAGTGTCAAAATTCACAAAAGGCAGCCTGAAAAGTAGCTGAATTTGTCGCTAGCCTTTACCAGTAAAAGTATCTGTAGGGGTCTGAAAACTTGCTAAATATAGGTACAAATTTTGCAACACTGGTGACCGTTGGTCAGTTGGCCAGACTGAGGCATGCTCAATATTTTAAATGCAGATTCAGAAGTATTTGTGCCATTTATCACAAAATATTTGGAGCTACTTTAGTCACCTTAAACAGATATTCATACCAGAAGATTGCCCGTACGAGGTTGTTTATGATGATCCATCCATCCACTCTCTCTCTCTCCCTCCCCCAGAGCATGACAACAGAGTCGTGGGCCCTCAGTTCCGGGGGGGGTGTATGAGTCGGGGCTCCTTTAGGGGTCCGGCCAGGAAGCAGAGGCCTCGAGGGGGCCAAATGGGTGGGTTCAGGGGCCCTGGACCGGGACCTCGGGTCCGGTTCGAAGATAACTATGTAGACGTAACTATGAACAGCGGGAGCCCACAGGATGGCAGCTCTCACCGCAGATTGTGAGTGAGATTGCATACTACAACTGTTACATGGCAGCGATAAGATTTTCTGTTACTGTCTATAAATAAACATATGTGTGAGATGATTCTTTGTCAGGTAACACTGTGCACTCTGACCCCTTTAGCAACCCGTACAGGTGGCCGAATCGGAGAAGCGATGGACAATTTGACCGAGACAGAAGAGGAGCTGGGTGCTACAGAGGAGGAGGAGGTGGAGGAGGAAGAGAAGGAGGCGGAGGAGGAAAAGACAAGAGCAGTTGGTACAAGATGATTGTGAGTATCTTTAACCTCTCTAGGGTATGTGGGATGGTAGCGTCTCACCTCGTCAACAGCCAGTGAAACTGCAGGGCGCCAAATTCAAAACAACAGAAATCCCACAATTAAAATTCCTCAAACATACATGTATTTTACACCATTTTAAAGATACACTTCTTGTTAATCCAGCCACAGTGTCCGATTTCAAATAGGCTTTACGACGAAAGCAAACCAAACGATTATGTTAGGTGAGAGCCTATCCACAGAAAAACACAGCCATTTTTCCAGCCAAAGAGAGGAGTCACAAAAAGCAGAAATATAGACAAAATTAATCACTAACCTTTGATGATCTTCATCAGATGACACTCATAGGACTTCATGTTACACAATACATGTATGTTAAGTTCGCTAAAGTTCATATTTATATCCAAAAATCTCAGTTTACATTGGCGCGTTATGTTCAGTAGTTCCAAAACATCCGGTGATTTTGCAGAGAGCCACAACAATTTACAGAAATAGTCATCATAAATGTTGATGAAAATACAAGTGTTACACATTGAATTTTAGATCCACTTCTCCTTAATGCAACCGCTGAGTCAAATTTCAAAAGAACTTTACGGAAAAAGCAAACCATGCAATAATCTGAGTACGGCGCTAAGATGACAAATCAACCCAAAGAGATATCCGCCATGTTGGAGTCAACATAAGTCAGAAATAGCATTATAAATATTCACTTACCTTTGATGATCTTCATCAGAAGGCACTCCCAGGAATCCCAGTTCCACAATAAATGTTTGTTTTGTTCGATAATGTCCATCATTTATGTCCAAATTCCTCCTTGTTGTTCGCACGTTCAGTACACAATCTAAACTCACGACACGCGTGAAAGTCCAGCGGAAAGTACGGACGAAAAGTCCAAAACGTTCCATTACAGTCCGTAGAAACATGTCAAACGATGTATAGAATCAATCATTAGGATGTTTTTAACATAAATCTTCAATAATATTCCAACCGGAGAATTCCTTTGTCTTCAGAAAAGCAAATAAAACAGAGCTCGCTCTCACGTGAACGAGCGTCACGAGCTCAAAGCATTCTGCCAGACCTCTGACTCATTCCCCTCTCATTCGGCCCCACTTCACAGTAGAAGCATCAAACAAGGTTCTATAGACTGTTGACATCTAGTGGAAGCCTTAGGACATGCAACATGACCCCATTTCCACTGTATCTTGGATAAGCAAAGAGTTGAAAACCTACCAACCTCAGATTTCCCACTTCCTTGTTGGATTTTTTCTCAGGTTTTTGCCTGCCATATGAGTTCTGTTATACTCACAGACATCATTCAAACAGTTTTAGAAACTTCAGAGTGTTTTCTATCCAAATATACTAATAATATGCATATCCTAGGATCTGGGCCTGAGTAGCAGGCAGTTTACTCGGCACGCTTTTCATCCGGACGTGAAAATACTGCCCCCTACCACAAAGAAGTTAACAAAGAGCATGACAAGTATCTATTTCATTATGATAAACTATTTTATATTCAACTTCTTTATTTAATATATACCACTTCTTTATTTAATATATACCAACGACCTTCCCTATGCCTTAGCTGAAACTCAAGCTACTATATTTGCAGATGATACTACAATTTATGCAGCAAGACAATCGGTTCAACAGGTACAGCAAGCTTTACAAGGAGATTTAGAGAATATCAGGGAGTGGGTTTGCCAAATCAAACTTGTTTTAAACACCAAGAAAACCAAAGTTATGTTGGTCTGTTCAACTAGGAAAAGGCCAAAACAGCATAGGATACAATTAAGTATGGGAGGAGTACAAATTGAAGAAGTGGCAGAAACCAAACTATTGGGAGTGCAGCTAGACAACTGCTTATCATGGTCGTCTCAAATAACTAATCTATGTAAAAAAATTAATAATATTAAAACAGCATGCATAATCAGAAGGATAGCTAAATATTTACCAGGAAAAATTCTTCAGCAAATAACACAAGCATTAATTGAGAGTCAGGTGAACTACTGTTCTGTGGTCTGGGGAAATGCATCATCAAGTGAAGTTAGGAGGCTGCAGAATGCACAGAACAAAGCAGCAAGGATTGTTTTAAGGTGGAGATATGGTTCTTCTGTTGCAGTCATGCGCAGTGTTCTTGGTTGGTCATCAATCGACAAGATCATTTAAAAAAACATGCTTATTTTATTTCATAATATACATCATTTAAAACGGCCAAGTTCTATTCACAACGGTATTCAGTTGGTAAGAGACAGACATTCCGTAAATACTAGGAATAGATTGTTCACCATCTATGCGTTACCCAGACAGAAAAGAGAAATAGGAAAAATAACATAACATAACAATTCGATTTAGAGCAATAAAGAAATTGAATAAATTAACTGAGCAAACTAAAAACCTTTCAATATATACATTTAAACATTATTTTAAAACGATTTAAATATAATACATAGAAATGTTGTGGGACTATAGTAGATGAAGAATCAATATTTTTTAGATTGAGTATTTATTGGGTGATTATGTTAGTATATTATGTATGTTTGTAATAGTGTGTTATGTGAAAATGTGTTTGTATTATAAATTGTATTTTAATGTTTAAGGACTCTTGGAAGATTAGTCCAAATGGGGACTTAAAGAGATCCAAATTAAATCAACTAACTGCTCTCTCTGGCAGATTCCCTATGGGAGGAAATACGACAAGAAATGGCTGCTGACGGCTTTACAGAACCTGTGCTCCGTACCCTTCACACCTGTTCAGGTAAGTTGCTGGCAGACAGCCCAGCCATGATCATAGGACTTGACTGATGAGTTAAATGTTGTTTTTCTGATCACTGGAATAGAGGAGTGTAATGTATGCTTTGAAACCAATACAAGTACATGTATGTCTGTCTATTGTTTGTCTATTAAACCGGGGTGGCAGGTAGCCTAGTGGTTAGAGCGTTGGACTTGTAACCCGAAAGGTTGCAAGATCGAATCCCCGAGCTGAAAAGGTAAAAATATGTTGTTCTGCCCCTGAACAAGACAGTTAACCCACTGTTCCTAGGCCGTCATTGAAAATAAGAATTTGTTCTTAACTGACTTGCCTAGATAAATAAAGGTACAAAAAAATATAGAAGTAAATGTTGAGAATATTTACAAGTGCATTTAAGTATTAGTATTGTTTATCCCCCCCCCCCCCCCGATCCCTTTCAGTACCAGATTGAAGGCCATAAAGCCCAGTTCTACCTCGAGGATGCCTGCACAGCCAACGCACTGTGCAGAGTCTCTCGCCAAATCACAGACACTGAGGGCTACAAGGTACAGCAGCATTCTAACCGTTGGCTATACTCCTGGCTATAAGTGTATCCCTTCTATTCCTCAAACCATGATCTCCCAGTTCAATGTTATTTGATAAGAGCTGCAGATTGAATGTTAATATATACTGAACAAAAATATAAACGCAACATGTAAAGTGTTGGTGCCATGTTTCATGAGCTGAAATAAAATATCCCAGAAATTTTCCATATGCACAAAAAGCTTATTTCCCTTAAATTTTGTGCACATATTTGTTTACATCCCTGTTAGTGAGCATTTCTCCTTTGCCAGGATAATCCATCTACCTGACAGGTATGGCATATCTAGAAGCTGATTAAACAGCGTGATCTTTACACAGGTGCACCTTGTGCTGGAGACAATAAAAGGCCACTCTAAAATGTGCAGTTTTGTCACACGACACAATGCTACATATGTCTCAAGTTTTGAGGGAGCGTGCAATTGGCATGCTAACTGCAGGAATGTCCACCAGAGCTGTTGCCAGAAAATTGGATGTTAATTTCTCTACCATAAGTCGCCTCCAACGTCATTTTCGAGAATTAGGGAGTACGTCCAACCGGCCTCACAACTGCAGACCACGCCAGCCCAGGACCTCCACATCCGGCTTCTTCACCTGCGGGATCGTCTGAGGGGGGTGGGGTGCTGAAGAGTATTTATGTCTATAATAAAGCCCTTTTGTGGAGAAACTCATTCTGATTGACTGGTCCCTGGCTCCCCAGTGGGTGGGCCTGGCTCCCAAGTGGGTAGGCCTATGCCCTCCCAGACCCCCCCATGGCTGTGCCCCTGCCCAGTCATGTGAAACCCATAGATTTGGGCCTAATTAATTTATTAATTTCTATTGATTGATATGAACTCAGTAAAATTGTTGCATGTTGCGTAAAGATTTTTGTACAGTATAATTTTTTGAAGTTGCTACTTATTTATAATAATGTTTATGCTTCCTCTACACCCCCCATACACACACCTCCACTCCCCTCTCCTCTCTAGGTGATAGTGCTGATGAACCCCTGTCCTCCTCCCGCCATCCTCAACACTCAACTGAAGCCTGAAGACATGGAGCACGTAAAGGTGAGGGAGGGGGGAGCGATGGAGAACGTTGGAAAATAATATGGATGGATATTTACAGATGAATATGAGTAACTTGTGTAATATCTCTCTCAGCAATGCATGGCCAAGCGTTTTGATGGCTCCCAGCGAGCACTGGACCTGAACAACATCCGTACTGACCCAGGTAGCACCCCATACTACCTGGAGATTCAAACTAACCACTGTTTCTATCTTCCTCTGTCCTGGTCTAAAATGTATGTACCTCTGTTTCAGACTTGGTGTCTCAGAACATCAGGGCGATCTTGAGCAGAAAGACCTTTATGGATGCTGTGGTCAAGATCATTGAGGAAAACATCCCTGAGGTAATAGTATAATAATACCAATCTATACCCATACAGTTTCAGTGTGTAGTGCTAAAATGTGTAGATCTCTTGTCCTCTTATCTCAGCTGGTGTGTCTGAACTTGAGCAATAACAAGCTGTATAAACTGGAAGATGTGGCAGATCTGATAAGCAAGGCCCCACACCTGAAGATCCTCAACCTCTCCCACAATGAGGTGAGAGAAGAGACTGACCCTTAACCCTAATCTCTAACCTTGTCTATTCATTTGGGGGGCGAATCCTAACTTCCACATCACATTTTTACTACGTCATGCATTAATATCAATGGGAGATTACAAATTAGGATTTGCCCCTGAATATGCTCACTCGCTTAACCTTTTCCCACTCATTCCTCTTTTTTCTTTCTACATCTTCCTCTCAGTTGAAGTCAGAGAAGGAGCTGGATAGGTTGAAGGGTTTGAAGCTGGTTGAGCTATGGTTGGACCGTAACCCACTGTGTGACCAGTTCAAGGACCAGCTCACCTACATCAGGTCAGTCTCTGAGCCTGGGGGTTAGGCTTTGTGGGGGTTTGGCTGTGTGTGTTAGTTAGTAGGTAGATGGGAACACTGACATAGTCCGGTGGATGCCGCAGTCCAGTGGATGTGGTGGCCCTATTGACTCCATTACGTTGAGTGGGTGTGTGAGGTGGGATGTGACTTCTCTGTTCTTGTTCCCTCTCCATGGTGAACATGGCCACCAGTGCTATCAGGGAGAGGTTTCCCCGGCTACTCAAACTGGTAAGATGTTCTCTTTTCTTCTCTGATCCGCTCCATCTTTGACTACATTTGATTTGTTTGTTTATTTCCTGTTGTTGTTCTGTAGGATGGTCATGACCTCCCCCCGCCGATAGTGTTTGAAGTGGTAGCACCCACCACTACCCCCCCCTGCAAGGTCTGGTCCGTTTTGGTTCACAGAATAAAAAAAAGGTGCACTTGATTCAGTTTGTTTGCTTGGTTGATTCTGACACATGCTCTTTTCTTTGACCAATCCAGGGTAGCTACTTCGGTTCAGAAGAAATCAAGGTCCTCATCTCGCATTTCCTGCAACAGTAAGTGTATTCACATATCTTTTGTCAAGATTCAAGTATATTCCTTCATAAAGGATATATTTGTCACCTCTAAGACAGGTAACACAGTGGGTGCTTCTTGAAATGCATACTTCTGAGCAAAGCAGTCCAAATCAAAGTATGCGAAACGAAGCATCGGGGGCACATCTCGAAGGCGTACTCCATACGTGCATATTTTGAAGCATGCATCAACGCAAGCTTCAACGGAAATTATGCAAAGAAATGACCCGATCATGTCAAAAAAGTACGCAAAATTTATGGAAATCAATGGCAACCGTTATTTGAGCAGAAGCGAGAGAAAGTGTTGCCTATTCACAAATCACATGTTGCCTGACTACAATATTTGATCTTGATACGTTAATAAATACATGGTGTTTCATTTTGGCATGTTTACCTGCCTACGTACCGTAGATCGCAAGACCATAATAAGTCAATAGGGCTAACTGGCTAGCTAATTCTGTTAGCTAGCCATGAAGAATTGACATCTATCTTGCATAATATTTGTTTGAGGTCATTTTGCCTGTTAAACTATCTAGTTAGATACATTATTACTATTCACATATAGCTAGCTGATAGTTATGAAGTAAAATGGTTGTGTAACGGCTGTTGGAAGGAGAGGACCAAGGTGCAGCGTGGTACGTGTCCATATTAATTAAATGAACACTGAAGTAACACAAATTACAAAGATAACGACCGAAACAGTTCTGGCTGGTGCAGACACACAAAACAGAAAACAACTACCCACAAAACACAGGTGGGATGAGGCTACCTAAGTATGGTTCTCAATCAGAGACAACGATAGACAGCTGCCTCTGATTGAGAACCACACACGGCCAAACACATAGAAAATAAAACATAGAACAAAACCATAGAATGCCCACCCCAACTCACACCCTGACCAAACCAAAATAGAGACATAACAAAGGAACTAAGGTCAGGGCGTGACAGGTTGCTTTGTGTATGTCTTGTTTCGTCTTTATTGCCATTGTCATGGCTGGAAGACGGTTCAGTGAATGGGTAAGTCCATAGTAAGTCAATAGGGCTAGCTAACTAGCCAAAGAATTGGTAGCTACCCAAGAAAAATGTACCACTACCATGCATAACATTAGTTTTAAATAATTTTTGCCTGTTTAACACATTTTTTATCTAATTGATTTAAATATTGACTGGCTTTCATCAGGCTGCCCACTCAAGAGAAAGCTTCAAACTGTAACTAGTGCCTGCAAACTGGTTCAGGTTAGCAACCAACCTACCAGGGTAGTTAAAAACAGTATAGGAATGAAATCATCAACATGTATTGATCATATCTTTACTAATGCTGCAGAAAGTTGTTTGAAAGCAGTATCCAAATCCCTCAGATATAGTGATCACAATATAGAAGCCATATCTAGGAAAACCAAAGTTCCAAAGGCTGGGCCTAATATACTGTATAAGAGGTCATACAATAAGTTTTGTAGTGATTCCTATGTTGTTGATGTGAAGAATTTGTTGGTCCATTGTGTGTAATGACGAGCAACCAGACGCTGCACTTGACATATTTATGAAATTGCTTATCCCAGTTACTGATATGCACGCACCCATTAAGAAAATGTAAAAACTGTTAAATCCCCGTTAAATCCCCGTGGATTGATGAGGAATTTTAAAATTGTATGGTTGAGAGGAATGAGGCAAAAGAGGTGGCAAATAGGTCTGGCTGTACAACCGATTTGGCAAACGTACTGCAAATTGAGAAATCATGTGGCTAAACTGAATAAAAAGAAGAAGAATCTACACTATGAAACAAAGATGAATCTAGTAAAAAGCTTTCGGAGCACCTTAAATGAAATCTTGGGCAAAAAGGCAAACTCTGCTCCATCATTCATTGAATCAGATGGCTCATTCGTCACAAAACCCACTGATATTGCAAACTACTTTGATGTTTTTTTTCAATGGCCAGATTAGCAAACTTAAGCATGACATGCCAGCAACAAACGCTGACATTACACATCCAAGTATATCTGACCAAATTATGAAAGACAAGCATTGTAATTTTGAATTCCGTAAAGTGAGTGTGGAAGAAGTGAACAATCTATTGTTGTCTATCAACAATGACAAGCCACCGGGGTCTGACAACGTGGGTGGAAAATAATAATAATAATAAGGATAATAGCGGACAATATTGCCACTGCTATTTGCCATATCTTCAATTTAAGACTACTAGAAGTGTGTGCCCTCAGGCCTGGAGGGAAGCAAAAGTCATTCCCCTACCTAAAATAGTAAAGCCCCTTTTAATGGCTCAAATAGCCTACCAATCAGCCTGTTACCAACCCTTAGTAAACTTATGGGAAAAATGGTGTTTGACCAGATACAATGCTATTTTTCAGCACACTTATAGGGAAGGACATTCAGCAAGCACAGCACTTACACAAATGACTGATTGGCTGAGAGAAAATGCTAAAAAGAAATTGGGGGGCTGAATTGCGGCTTTTGACATTTATCAATCAGTCTGTTGCTGGAAAAACGTATGCATTATGGCTTTACACCCCCTGCTATATTGTAGATCAAGAGTTCTGTCTAGTAGAACACAGAGGGTGTTCTTTAATGGAAGCCTCCAACAAAATCCAGGTGGATTCAGGAATTCCCCAGGGCAGCTGTCTAGGCCCCTTTACTTTTTTCAATCTTGACTAACGACATTTGAGTAAAGCCAGCGTGTCTATGTATGCGGATGACTCAACACTACACGTCAGCGACTGAAATGACAGCAACACTTAACAAAGAGCTGCAGTTCGTTTCAGAATGGGTGACAAGGAATGAGTTAGTCCTAAATATTTCAAAAACTAAAAGCATTGTATTTGGGACAAATCATTCACTAAACCCTAAACCCCTGAAATAAATCTTGTAATGAATAATGTGGAAATTGAGCAAGTTGAGGAGACTAAACTGCTTGGAGTAACCCTGGATTGTAAACTGTCATGGTTAAAACATATTGATACAACAGTAGCTAGGATGGGGAGAAGTCTCTCTTTAATAAAGCGCTGCTCTGCATTCTTAACAGCACTATCAACAAGGCAGGTCCTACAGGCCCTAGTTTTGTCGCACCTGGACTACTGTTCAGTTCTATGGTCAGGTGCCACAAAGAGGGACTCAGGAAAATTGCAATTGGCTCAGAACAGGGCAGCACGGCTGGCCCTTGGATATACAAAGAGAGCTAACATGAATAATATGCATGTCAATCTCTCCTGGCTCAAAGTAGAGGAGAGATTGATTTCATCACTACTTGTATTTGTGAGAGGTGTTGTTGAATGCACCTAGCTGTCTGTTTGAACTACTGGAACACAGCTCGGAAACTCATGCATATCCCACAAGACATGCCACCAGAGATCTCTTCACAGTCCCCAAGTCCAGAACAGACTATGGGAGGCGCAAAGTACTACATAGAGCCATGACTACATGGAACTCTATTCCACATCAAGTAACTCATGCAAGCAGTAAAATTTGATATAAAAACAGAAATAAACCTTATGGAACAGTGGGGACTGTGAATCAACACAAACATGGACACATGCATACAAACACACAATAACATACGCACTATACACACATGTACACATGGATTTTGTCTTATAGATATGTGGTGGTAGAGTAGAGGCCTAACAGGCTGACTACACCGTGAGCGTTGCAAAATAAATTTAGAAATCTATATTATTCAATCATTGCACCCACACTGCTCGCGTGCGCCAACGAGCATCTGCGTTGCCAAGGGCTAAAATAGAAGTCAGTTCTATTTGTGACGCAGATTGCACTGCAAGTCCTGCCTCTCCCATCTCCTCATTGGTTATACTCATGTGGGTGACTGAAAGACGAACGAGGTCAGTGGCGGTAATGCACCTAATTTATGAAAGTTGCCATTCACAATATAAAGTCAAGAGAAGAAAAGACCTAGGAGGAGAGATGACTAGAAACGATTCGGTTGACCTTTTTTATGTTTGGATTCATTTTCGGAGTAGAGGACCTTGGGGATTTCAGGTAAAATAACAACTCAATGTTTATATCCCAGGACAAATTAGCTAGCAACAGCAAGCTAGCTAAATAGGACAAATTAGCTAGCAAGTGCAAGCTAGCTAGCTAAATTGCCATAAATGTTTAATGCTTTTCGACCTGTGCCCAAATTAATTAATTGGTTCAGAGTTTGTTTTGGTATTTTAACCTGCGTGTCGTTATCGCATTTGGTGTGGGGGGACAAAATACATTTATGCACGATGGCACACACGCGCGCAGCCGGTTTGGGTTCCGTGTAAGGGCACACACTTAATATGTTGTGAAATGTTATGAATATATTGTAATATTTAAATGTATAACTACATACATAAATTCAAATAAATACAAACTATCTGGCTAGCTAGATTATTAAGATTCACATATCTAGCTGATCATTCTGAAGTAAAACGTTTGCTTTGTGTATATCTTGTTTCGTCTCTTGTTGCCATTATCCTGTCTGGAAGAAGGTTCAGTGAATGGGGAGGTGACGCGTGAGGTAATACAGGGGGAGTGCGAGTTCTTCTCAAATGTAATGTTTTATGCATTCTCCACACTCGTCCTCATAAGAACGTACTCAAGAGAACGTGGTCGGAGAATGCTCTCGGATGCATGAGTGTGTGGAGCACGGTAGTATGCATATTGAGAAACACCCAGTGTGTATGACCTCTGACAGCTATTATAGTGTTATGACCTCTATGGCAGATATTAGTGTTATAACTTTTCTATGGCGCTACTACAGTGTTTTAACTTTTCTATGACAGGTACTACAGTGTATATGACTCTGGGAACAGACAGCCTCTTCTAGATGCCTACCATGATGGTGCCTCCTTCTCACTCAGCTTGCCCTCCAGTCAAAACCCAAACAGGTCTCACACACACACATTTCTCCATTTGAATGTCTGGCTCATGGGAGTTCAGAATTAAATATTTATTTGTATATTTTTCATTATAGGTGTAGTTTGAGAGAGTACCATAAAGACAGCCGTAACATAAAGCGACTCAAAGATCCATGTGAGTCTTCCAAATATTTAAGACAATTAACAAGTCTGTCATCAACAGATTTGTCTGTTGTATTTCTGTAATAATGTGTGGCATTTTCTAAATGCTTCCCTCTGGAATCTGCTCCCCACAGCAACACGGTTCCGCCTACTGAAGCACACACGGCTGAACGTGGTGGCGTTGCTCAACGAGCTGCCTAAAACTCAGCATGACACGGCCTCCTTCAATGTAGACGTCAACACTTACACGGTTAGGCAATATCTGATTGATAGTTAGTGTAGCATTCTCAATACTATCATCAGTTCTTCTGTTCATGGGGGTTTTATTTTTCAAAACCTTGAATTTTCTCTTTTTTAGACCATGTTACTGTCCTTTACGGTCAGCGGCATGTTCAAAGAAGTTGATGGTAAATCTCAAGACGCGGTTAGGGCCTTCTCTCGGGTCTTCATCGCAGTTCCTGCAGGAATTTCTGGGTAATTCTGAGGTCCCTCGTTCACCTGATCTTGGTTTTAAAAATCTCTTATAAGACTGTCTGTGCTGAAGAATGCTAAAACGATATATTATATGATATATGATATACAAAAACAATGGTCAACAATATTAATAAATATTGGCATCAGTTATAAAAAAAATGTAACAGGCCAACTGGTCCTAAATTAAAGAAATCGGGGGGGATTAATTGAAAGAATGTTTCAAACTATTTGTCTTCTGTTTCTCCCTCTCCAGTCTATGCATAGTGAATGACGAGCTATTTGTGCGCATCGCTACAACGGAGGAGATCCAGCATGCGTTCGCTGCTTCCGCCCCCACTCCCTCCAGCAGCCCAGTGCCCACCCTCACCGCCCCCCAGCAGGAGATGCTCTCTGCCTTCTCCCTCAAGTCTGGCATGAACCTTGAGTGGTCGCAGAAGTAAGTTTGTGGGCATGTTCAAGCGGATCAGTTTTGCTAAGTCATTGGTCACCTCCTTTCAAAGTGTGTTGCATTATGGGGATAAAAATTGTCCGACTTCTGTCTACATGTCAACTACATGACCTTCATAAAAAACATGTGATCAAAGGTCATGCAGTTTTTTATAAAGTCGCTGCAGTTGCTTCTCACCGGTTGCACCATGCAGCCGTCGCCTGGCTACTGGGAGGTACTATTTGTCAACCAATCATTAGGGTGTTTTTGTTTGACACATGCGAACGGTACCCGAGACGTGACGGAAACAGGAACCACCTTTTCCACAATTCAAATGTTATTATTCATACAGTGGATATGTACAAATTGTGATATTTTGAGGCGCTCTCCTGATGAAACTACAGAGGAGAGTAAATTAAATCTAGATCACCTTTACTCAACACACAGACTCATACAAAGCGCTCCCTCCCCCTCCATTTGGCAAATCTGACAATTGATCCTCCTGATTCCTGCTTACAAGCAAAAACTTAAACAGGAAGTACCAGTGACACGCTCAATTCTGAAGTGGTCCGATGAAGCGGATGCTAAGCTACAGGACTATTTTGCTAGCATAGACTAGAATATGATCCGTGATTCCTCCGATGTCATTGAGGAGTTTACCACATCAGTCACTGGCTTCATTAATAAGTGCATCGACAACATCGTCCCTAGTGCCTTCAGAAAGTATTCGCACCACTTGAATTTTTCAAAATGTTGTTGTGTTGCAGACTGAATTTAAAATGGATTAAATAGAGATTTTTTTGTCACTGGCCTAAACACAATAATCCATAATGTCAAAGTAGAGTTATGTTTTTGGAATTTTTTACAAATTAATTCTAAATGAAAAGCTGAACTGCCTTGATTCAACCCTTTTTATGGCAAGCCTAAATATACTATACAAAAATATAAATGCAACATCAAATCAAACTTTATTTGTATTATGCGCCGAATACAGCAAGTGTAGACCTTACCGTGAAATGCTTACTTACAAGCCTTTAACCAACAGTGCAGTAACATGCAACATTTTCAAAACTTTTACTGAGTTACAGTTCATATAAGGAAATCAGTCAATTGAAATATATTCATTAGGCTCTAATCTATGGATTTCACATGACTGGGAATACAGATATGCATCTGTTGGTCACAGTTACCTTAAAAACAGTAGGGGCGTGGATCAGAAAACAACTAGTCAGTATCTGGGGTGACCACCATTTTCCTCATGCAGCATGACACATCTCCTTCTCATAGAGTTGATCAGGATGTTGATTCTGGCCTGTGGAATGTTGTTCCACTCTTCTTCAATGGCTGTGCAAAGTTGCTGGATATTGGTGGGCCAGAGTATCTCAAACATGCTCAATGGGTGACATGTCGCTGTGCATTATCATGCTGAAACATGAGGGGTAGACGGCGGATGAATGACACAACAATGGGCCTGAGGATCTCGTTACGAAATCTCTGTGCATGCAAATTGCCATCGATAAAATGCAATTGTGTTCGTAGCTTATGCCTGCCCATACATGAACCACTCTGTTCACAAGGTTTATCAGAAAACCGCTCACCCACATGATTCCATACACGTGGTCTGCGGTTGTGAGGCCGGTTGGACATACTGCCAAATTCTCTCTAAAAATATATATATACGTTTTAGGTGGCTTATGGTAGAGAAATGAACATTTATTCATCTGGCAACAGCTCTGGTGGACATTCCTGCAGTCAGCATGCCAATTGCATGCTCCCGGAAACATGAGACATCTGTGACTTTGTGTTGTGTGACGACAACTGCACATTTTAGTGGCCTTTTATTGTCTCCAGCACAAGGTGCACCTGTGTAATGATCATGCTGTTTAGTCAGCTTCTTGATATGCCACACCTGTCAGGTGGATGGATTATCTTGGCAAAGTAGAAATGTTCACTAACAGGGTTGTACATTTTTTGTTGTTGAGAAATTCCCTTTTTGTGTGTATGGAACAATTCTGGGATCTTTTATTTCAGCTCATGACATGGGACCAACACTTTACATGTTACATTTTTTTTTTCAGGAGTAAAAATGTGCTTAACAAGTTACATAATAAGTTGCATGGACTGTGTTCAATAATAGTGTTTTACATGATTTTTGAATCCCTACCTCATCTCTGTACCCCACACATACAGTTATCTGTTAGGCCCCTGAGTGAATATCAAACACAGATTCAACCACAAAGAACAGAGAGGTTTTCCAATGCCTCGTAAAAAGGGCACCTATTGGTAGATGGGTAAAAATAAAAAAGCATCCTGTCCCTTTTAACATGGTGAATTATTATTAGGCTTTGGAAGGTGTATCAATACACCCAGTCACTACAAAGATACAGGCGTCCTTCATAACTCAGTTGCCGGAGAGGAAGGAAACTCCTCAGGGATTTCACCATGAGGCCACTAGGGATTTTAAAACAGTTAGAGTTTAATGGTTGTGATATGATAACTGAGGATGGATCAACAACATTGCAGTTACTCCACAATACTAACCTAAATGACAGAGTGAAAATAAGGAAGCCTGCACAAAAATATTCCAAAACATGCATCCTGTTTGCAACAAAGCACATAAGTAATACTGCAAAAAATGTGGCAAAGAAATTCACTTTTTGTCCTGAATACAAAGCGTTATGTTTGGGGCAAATCCAACAGAACGCATCACTGAGTACCACTCTTCATATTTTCAAGTATGATGGTGGTTGCATCATGTTATGGGTATGCTTGTCATCGGCAAAGACTAGGGAGTTTTTTTAGGATAAAAAGAAACGGAATACAGCTATAAGCAAAGGCAAAATCCTAGAGGAAAACCTGGTTCAGCCTGTTTTCCAACAGACTGGGAGACAAATTCACCTTTCAGCAGTACAATAACCTAAAACACAGGGCCAAATCTACACTGGAGTTGCTTACCAAGATGACACTGAATCTTCTTGAGTTGTCTAGTTACAGTTTTGACTTAAATTGTCTTAAAATAGGGCAAGACTTTTTAAAATGGCTGTCTAGCAATAATCAACTTGACAGAGCTTGAATAATTTTTAATAATAATGGGCAAATATTGTACAATCCAGGTGTGCAAAGCTCTTAGAGACTTACCCAAAAAGACTCGCAGCTGTAATCGCTGCCAAAGGTTCTTCTACAAGTATTGACTCGGGTGTGAATACTTATGTAAATTCGATTTTTGAATGTAATAAATTTGCAAACATTTCTAAAAACCATTTCACTGTCATTATGGGGTCTTGTGTGTAGATGGGTGAGAATATATATATTTTTTAAATCCATTTTGAATTCAGGCTGTAACACAACAAAATGTGGAATAAGTCAAGGGGTATGAATACTTTGAAGGCACTGTTCATGTTTCAAGCAGACCACCATAGTCTCTGTGCCCAAGAACGCCAAGGTAACCTGTCTAAATGACTATCACCCTGTAGCACTCAAATATCTAGCCATGAAATACTTTGAAAGGCTGGTCATGGCTCACATCAACACCATCATCCCAGACCCCCTGGACCCTCTCCAATTCGCATACCGTCCTAACAGATCCACAGATGACACAATCTCTACTACATTCCACACTGCCCTCTCCCACCTGGACAAAAGGAACACCTTCGTGAGAATGCTGTTCATTGACTACAGCTCAGTGTTCAACACCATAGTGCCCTCAATGCTCATCACTAAGCTAAGGTTCCTGGTACTAAAAACTTCCTCTGCAACTGGATCCTGGACTTCCTGACAGGCCGCCACAAGGTGGTGAGTGTAGGCAGCAACACATCCGCCAAGCTGACCCTCAACACGGGGGCCCCTCAGGGGTGCGTGCTTTGTCCCCTCCTGTACTCTCTATTCACCCACGCACGACTCCAACACCATCATTAAGGCCTGATCAGCGACGACAATGAGACAGCCTATAGGGAGGAGTTCAGTGACCTGGCAGTGTGGTGGCAGGACAACAACCTCTCCCTCAACGGCAGTAAAACAAAGGAGCTGATCGCAGACTACAGGATACGGAGGGCCGAGCACGTGACGGGGCTGTAGTGGAGCGGTTTGAGTGCTTCAAGTTCCTCTGTGTCCACATCACTAAAGATCTATCATGGTCCAAACTAGTGATGCACTGATATGACATTTTTGGCCGATACCGATATCCAATATTTTCCTTGCCAAAAAAAATGATACCGATAACCAATATTTAAAATTTTAGCTGC
Organism: Salvelinus alpinus; assembly: GCF_045679555.1. Lineage (NCBI taxonomy): Eukaryota > Metazoa > Chordata > Actinopteri > Salmoniformes > Salmonidae > Salvelinus > Salvelinus alpinus. The sequence continues at coordinate 84,918,791 of NC_092089.1, read as the reverse complement.
ATTTTAAGTATTCTAGTACAGCTAAATTATTAACACACACACGGACGCAGCTGTCTAAGGTACTGCATCTCCGTGCAAGAGGGTTCACTATAGTCCCTGGTTCGAATCCAGGCTGTATCACATCCGGCCGTGATTGGGCGTCCCATAGGGCGGCGCACAATTGCCCCAGCGTAGTCCGGGTTAGGTCGTCATTGTAAAAAAATATATTTTTCTTAACTGACTTGCCTGGTTAAATAAAGGTTACACACACCACACTGACCAAAAAGTTATTTTGTTGGCGTTTACGTATGTCCCCATTACCAGTAAAACATAATCAAACCTATTTCTTTCACTTACTTGCTGTGATGTTTCGTTGTTCATTTGTTCAGTCGTTTCATTCTTAACCAGGATTTCTATGGAATGCCGTTTGGGTCTTTGTGTGTCAAAAAATATACTATTTAACACTATTTGACGTGTCAAATAAGCTTGTTGATCAATCAGAACCTGAATATAACTGCATGTTACATAATAATTGAACGTGTTCATCAATTTTTTACGTAGTTATTACACATTGATTACACTCACTCGTATTTCATATGTCACAACGATTCATCGATGCATATGCTATGATGCTGGTAAAGTTGTCTTGCGCACCTACAGTACTGGTCATAAAAAAAAAGCTAGCTAGCTCATGGATGTAAGCAATGTTCTTCCCCAAAAACATAGCAAAACGACATCTGTTTCAGTAGCTATATAGTTAGCTAGCTAACTATATAGCTAGGTGTCATCATCTAAAATAACCCTAATTTATAAGACAGTTCTTGTTTGATTAATGGTGGTCGGACCCATCTATGTGAAGCTAGCCACAATAAGGATTAGCCTCAATAGTGGATTTTGCGGTTAGCCTTCAAAATAAAAGTATGGCATAATTCTACTATTTGTATTCATTTGCATCACTGTCAATGACATACGCAAAATCCACTATTGTGCCTAATCCTTACACATAACCCGGTCCGGTCGAACCTCACTTGCCAGCTGCTTATAACGTTAGCTTTGGGCAACAGGGTTAAGTAGCTGAGTAGCTATTTATTTTCAATATGCGAACAACAATTGGCAACCTAGCTAATACTTACTCACAAGGATTCCGTAATCATTGCAAAGAATAATGAAAATGACTGCAGTTTTTACTGATCATTGTTTTCAGGCTGATTGTATTGGTGCTAGCCAGGTACCAAGCTAAAGCTAGCTACCCCAGAAGTTGCGGTCGAACAAATTATGCTTTATTACCAACGCAGTATTGTAAACGTTCGTGGCTGGTGTTTGCTTGCTTGCTGACTTTTTTGTACAGATTTGACAGTGCTACTGTTTCTTTTTTGACACGCAAAGACCCAAACGGCATTCCATAGTATGTATGTTGTGAAGCTAATAGCAGTGATGCTATTACTGTGTAACTCCGGTAGGGCAACATCGGAAAAATAGTGCACTCGGTAGTGTTAACCGGTGCTCGACCAGTCGGCGAAAGCCAACATCACCACGACAGAGAACGGTTGATTGTCAAGGGCAATGAATTCCATTATCTTGGCTTTAATGGATTTTGCCTTTGAGTTGTCTCGCTGAAATGTTGTTACTCTTTCAAATGCCTGCTTGACTTGTTGACTGCTCGATCCACACAGCAGACATTGTGAGCTAGTTTAGTAATGCTGTGTTGCACGTATAGCGCAAAATTTTACGTGGCATCATCACGTCATGTACCTTTGTTATATAGGTATGCACGTCAACTTTGACATCAGTTTTGCACATCGGGCGTTAAACTAGACATCGGCTGATACTGATGTTGGCATTTTTAGCTAAAATCAGCCGATATGTTCACCGATATATTGTGCATCCCTAGTCCAAACACACCAACACAGTCATCTTAGAGGGCACAACAATGTCTCTTCTACCTCAGGAGGCTGAAAAGATTTGGCATGGGCCCTCGGATCCTCAAAGGTATACAGCTGCAACATTGAGAGCATCTTGACTGGCTGCATCACTGCTTGGTATGGCAACGCTTACACGGAACCCAAACCGAAAAGCATTAAACATGTATGGCAATTTAGCTAGCTAGCTTCCACTTGCTAGTTAATTTGTCCTATTTAGCTAGCTTGCTGTTGCTAGCTAATTTGTCCTGGGATATAAACATTGAGTTGTTATTTTACCTGAAATGCACAAGGTCCTCTACTCCGACAATTAATCCACACATAAAACGGTCAACCGAATCGTTTCTAGTCATCTCTCCTAGGCTTTTTCTTCTCTTGACTTTTTATATTGCGATTGGCAACTTTCATAAATTAGGTGCATTACCGTCACTGACCTCGTTGGTCTTTCAGTCACCCACGTGGGTATAACCAATGAGGAGATGGCACGTGGGTACCTGCTTCTATAAACCAATGAGGAGGTGGGAGAGGCAGGACTTGCAGCGCAACCTGCGTCAGAAATAGAACTGACTTCTATTTTAGCCCTTGGCAATGCAGACGCTCGTTGGTGCGCGCAAGCAGTGGATGCAATAATTGAATCATTTCTAAATTGATTTTGCAATGCTCGCTCACGCGACGCGAGCAGTGTAGTCAGCCTCTTAGCATCTACAGAGTTACAGTGGGTAGTGCGTACGGCCCAGTACATCACTGAGGCCGAGCTCCCTGCCGTTCCAGGACCTCTATACCAGGCGGTGTCAGGAAAGCACCCAAAAAATCTGACTCCAGCCACAGACTGTTCTCTCTGCTACCACACAGCAAGCGGTGAACAACCCTAAGCACCTTTTACCCCCAAGCCATGAAACTTCAAAACAAGACTGCTAATTAGCTAATCAAATGTCTACTCGGACTACCTGCATTTACCCTCTCTTGAACTGACTATGCACACACACTGGACTCTACCCACACACTCTTATATACTTAGACTGACACTCCAACATACACACTACATAAGCCCACACACATGCATGCTGACGGTACACACACATACACACATACGCTTCTGTTACTGTCTTGTCTATCCTGTTGTCTAGTCACTTGACCCCTACCTATATGTACAGTACATAGCTACCTCAATTAATTTGTACTTCTGCCATTGTATTTTCTACTTCCTATTCATGGGTTGCATGTTGTCACTATTGTTTTGAATGTTCGTTTTGAACTGATGCCTGACTGAGCATTCTACTCAATGCATCGTCAATGAGCGCTGATGAAGATGATCAAAAGTGCATTACAGTGGCTTGGAAATACAATGACATTCGAAAGGAGGCAAACAATTAGTAGGAAAACCTTTTGTCATCATTTTGATTTCACCAGATTGACTTTAGATGCACTATAACCAAAGATTTGTATAACTAATCCAAGATAAACCACAGTCTGTCGTTTCCAATGAGAACAAATGAGCCATAGTGGGCAGAACAAGGAGGGGGCAGTGCCAAGCACGAGCTAGCGACATCCTATTGACGCATTCTAGCATCATCTGCATATTTTCATTAGGGAACGACTACTCTGAAGTGTGTGTGTGTGTGTGCAGTAACTCAATTCGCCTTTGCATTCCTAAACAACGCGATTTAAAATGTAAAAAAGTTTTGCAAAGGGTCAAGTCTACAAACTTTAGTCCACTCTGTTCATAACAGATTCGACTTTGGGGAACAGACAACTGTATTGAGATCAAATGTTTCATACATGAGAAAATGACGAATGTCAGCCAAAATCTATCTCGTTCCATCTTCTCCCACTGCCCGCCAGTGGACTTCCTCTACCATATTTGGTAGTGAGTGGAAACGCCAAGTGGATGCTTCACATTTATACATCCAGTGAAATATGTCTCATTGTACTATCTGTTGTATAACGTTAGCTAAGATTGAGGGGAGGCCACTGGATTTTAGCTAGCTAACGTTAGCACTGCTAGCTATTTTTGACGAATTTTGCTAGCTAATGACATCATTGCCATCTGTCTAAAGTAAATTTGATGACGTTATAATCCTGGCAAAGTTGTTTCCTACCAAATATTTCACAACTTTAGCAATGTCATTGTATTTCCAGGCACTATAGTGTAATTTAGACAACAGTAGTTAGCCTCCGTCCAGAATGACTGGGCTTATCACCACTTTAGGGCACCACTATGGCGCCGCTGATAGAGGGCGGCTTGAGAACATTCATAACAATGGCATAACGCGACCGAGTGACGGAGGTGCAACCCATGAATACACGGAGTGTACGAAACATTAGGAACACCTTCCTAGTATTGAGTTGCACCCCCTTTTACCCGCAACAGCCTCAATTCATTGCGGCATGGACACTACAAGGTGTCAAGCATTCCACGGGTGCTGGCCCATGTTGACTCCAATGCTTCCCACAGTTGTATCAAGTTGGCTGGATGTTCTTTGGGTGGTGGACCATTTCTTGATGCATACGGGAAAATGTTGAGTGAAAAACCCTGGCACCTACTACCATACCTCAAAGGCACTTAAGTATTTTGTCTTACCCCTTCTCCCTCTGAATGGCACACATACACAATCCATGTCTCAATTGTATCACGGCTTGAAAATTGGAAGGTTGGAGACATGTTTATTTTGACATTACAAAGATAAACTTTTGTAAAAAATGGAAACATGTTGCACGGAGCCTTGCTGTAGGTAAACCACAACAGTGTCCGACTTTCGGCTGTCATAGATGCACCTCCCTCATCGTCACTTGTTGACTTTCCTCTACAGTCGGCTGTGTTAGCGTTGTTACTGCTCGAACACACCTTGTGTGTGCTTGTTTGACAGAAGGTCAATGTTAAAGGTCAAATTCTAAAGGTCGATGTTTGGTGCAGAAACATTCACTGTGACGTTCTCTCTGTGTCAGGTGTCTTCAGGACAATGAGTGGGATTTCAACAAAGCTGCACAGATCTTCACACAATTAAAAGTAAAGTATCATGAATCAACTGTCTAATAAAAGTTTGATTAAATACATGCATATTCTGAGTTTTTCACTTGGTCCAACTAAATGTTGTTTTTCTCCCCTCCGTCTCCCTCAGATTGAAGGCAAGATACCAGACGTCGCTTTTATTAAGTGAAGTTGGAAGAATACATGCTGTTGATAGTGAATATTAGATTTTCTGTTAAGAATTTAACAAGAATAGAATTGTATATATTTTATGGGTTTTGGTTTTATCCTTTATTCTTTTACTGAAGTAGAAAGATAATGCTCCATTGTTTTAGTAACAAGTGTCAAGGTTGTTTGACTTGATGACTGATGTTATGATAAAATCTTGGTTATTGTAACCTTAGTTTAAAGTAATGTTTTCATTGTAATACAGTTAAAGAAAAAGCAATTGGTTTTGAATTTGTGTTCAACCTGTTTTCAAGATTGTTTGTTATAAAAATGGCAATCAAAATGTATCAAATTCACACATACTCTGAAAATAAATTGTATTCCACAGCAAAATTATGAATATCACTGGATGACAGTACCACGCGTACAGATACCGGTCGCGTTCAGCCGCTCAAACGTTGCATGCATCAACCAATTGCATGTAGTGGTCAGCTAATACGTAAAATAACTATTCAGACGTTGTAAGATCTGGCATGTATCAGCAACGCCTGGGCAGAGGTATACAAGAGGAACGCGCAAACCGTTAAGTTTTGACCTTCCAAAGATGGCGTACATCGATCTACTTTACGGCTTTTGCGACTGATGACGCAATGACGCAGCGCCGTCCCCACCATACATTCAGTTCAAGTATGAAAACAATAAACAACCCTGAGAAACGGGAGATATACAAGAAGATCTGTCGTCCAGTTTCGACAGAAATACAGCTAAAAGATTAACTGGAACAACCATAGACGAGTTGAACGTTCTGTACAACGACGTTGGACTCATCGGTCCTGACAAAGGATTTCCGAGAGACGGCTTTCCCTTAGCCCCTTCTAGCTAGCCATGTAGCTCGTTCTTCGTTAGTACACTTTGCTTTCTTTGTTATGCAGTTGCCAGAGGACTGTTTTCGCATTCGTTTTCCTCCATCTCTTCGCTCCCTCACCCTGAACTTGCTGGCCATATGTCTCGCTGGCTTTTCCCCTGGTCAGGCTCAATCAAGAAGCGGGCCTGTCGGTACCTCTTACAGCATTACCTCGGTCACTTCTTGCAAGAACGACTGAGTTTGGAACAGTTAAGTTTGGACCTGTACAATGGTAGTGGTGTCATCAAAGAAATCAACATCGACGTTTGGGTAAGTTAGTGAAAGTAGTAAGGCCGTTTAACTGTCGGGAACAACTGGTCGCTTTTGTGTGTTCCCATGCACCCCGACCCTCAACTAACTTATTTCGCAATTTCAAGACCTGAACATAACAACAATCAACGTCATATCCTCGCTTCTCGTGAGTTCAAGGAACAGCCGTTCCGAGATATTTTTGTCAGCATCTAATTGGAAAATAACTCACCTCATCCAGTGTCGCTGCAGTTCAGTTGAAATATATATGACCAAGTTATACTTAGGTCTTGCAAACGCACTCACTTTCAATCAGCAGAACACACAAACCCATTGCCCTAAGCCATTTCCACCAGCTGTTTATTGTAGGACACGATGTTTCTTTTTCCAACGTCATCTTCCACTCATCTCTTAATTTCTCATCACACCTCCTTCCCTCTCCCCCAGGCGGTCAACGAACTCTTGGAGTCTCTTGGGGCTCCATTTGAGATTGTGGATGGGTTTGTGAGCAGCATAGAGGTGACAATTCCCTGGTCAGCTCTTGTCACCGACCACTGCACCCTCGTCATCTCAGGCCTTCAGATAACATGCAGACCCAAGTACAGGAGCAGTAAGTCTCAGCCTGACAGCCAGTCTGCCTGACTAATGAGATCTTTGTTATTACCGTGTTATTGTTTCAGCTCCTGTTCCTGTCACTGCCGCAGGCCTGTCAGGTTCAGGAAGGAAGTTGTGGTAACCATTGATTAGCTACATTTTAGAATGTTATTGTCAACAAAGACAAATACAGTAAGGTCTAGTACTAGCTAACTCTTTGTTGTAAATGTCTGAGCTCAAGAGAAGACATGTTACTATCCCATGCTCAACATTTCTCAGAGCCAGCTGAATCATGCGTTGTTTTTGTTTAATTGTAGGTGGGGGGTTGGACTCCCAGGGTTGGTCCACATGCATGACCTCCAGCATGCAGCTGGCCCAGGAGTGTCTAAAGGACCCCCCTGAGGCGTCAGAGGAGCCGCCCGCTCCACTGGAGGGCCTGGAGATGTTTGCACAAACTATTGAGACTGGTGAGTCACTGGGTAGGCCTTGTTTGTGTGTGTGGGAGGGGGGCAGGGACTATTTTAAAGTTGTCATTATTGTTCCTGAACTGTCCCCAGTGGTTGGTTAGTGCCTTCTTCTGAAGATAACAACCTTTTCTGTCATTTTCAAACTGTGGAGTCAAAGTCATGTACTGTCAATTCCAAGCTTGTGAGATAAGGACTGATATCAAATCACTGGTGTCCCTTCTGGTTTCTTTGTGACCAATATGCTTAGTGATAACGGATGTCCTTGTTTGTGTTATGTTGCAGTCCTGCGTCGGATCAAAGTCACCCTCCTGGACACCATCGTCCGGATCGAGCACCAGCGCCTGGACATGGAGACGGGCATTGCCTTAGAGGTGCACATCAAACGGTATGTTGGTTCTCACCACACTGACATTCTCACACTGCCTGTGTGTTCTCAGGACCCATGGAGAAGAACATATCTGAGAGAGAGAGAATGAGAGAGGGAGGAGAAAGAGAGCTGACATTCTCACACTGCCTGTGTTGGTCTGTCCACCTAACCAGTTTAGAAGTCAGGAAGGACAGGAGATGAGGAAACACTTCAGGCAAACCTGTAATGCCAATCTGTCTCAGGATTTGTCTGTAGATTCAAAGAGAACATCTGAATCTCGGAGAAGCTTCACTATCTTTAGTAGAGCTTGTGGGTGTTTTGGCTGAGGTTGAAGGCAATATAGCGTTATTGTGCTGAGTGCTCTGCCCCCGGTGGCTGTGTGGTGTGCTGCAGGCTGGAGTACTGTGACGAGGCAGTGAGGGACCCCAGCCAGACGGTGCCTGTAGACATCCACCAGCCGCCTGCCTTCCTGCACAAGATCCTCCAGCTCAGCTCTGTTCAACTGCTGTACGAGACCACCGGAGGGCCCCAGGTAACACGCACAGTTTTACATTGACCACGGTACTAAAAACCCCCTCATGTACACACACTCTCACATGCATATACTCAAGTTTGATCCCAATATAACACACACACACACACATCTTTTAGAGACTAAATATCCACTTATAGATACTCACATAAACTCATATTTCCTCTCACACTCCCCCTAGTGGCTGGCTGACAGACTACCAACCAGTAGTGCTGGTAATCATCCTCTCCTTCACAGGGTCCTTTAAGAGCAGACACCCCTGCCTCAGCCTCAGCCAGTGAAGAGGAGGAGGAGGAGGAGGAGGGTGGTGAAGATAATGAAGAGGAGGAGGGTGGTGAGGAGGAGGAGGAGGGTGGTGAGGAGGAAGGTGACCCTCCAGCCGCCCAGCAGCCCCTCCTCATCGGCAGCTGTTCTGGCTTCATGGAGACCACGGTCAAGATCAAACAGAACGACATGCTGCCTGGACCTAAGGTGTGTGTATTTCAGTGGATTTGTTCAGTTCCTTCCTGTGTTCACTTAAGTTTTCAAGAACCTCTGTTTTGCTTTGGTCCTTTTGCTCTGTCACTGTTATTACAGCCACTTGTCTCTCCTTATCTTTCAGTTGGAGCTGGATGGGAAGGTGGGATGCCTCCACCTGCTTCTCTCCCCAGACCAGATCACTCACCTGACCGACCTTCTGTCTGCCCTCTGCATCGACACAGGTGAGTAAGGAAACTGGTTACCTGTTTCTCCCCACCTGCATTCCACATGTCTTAGTTCCACATCCTCATGTCATTGACAGTGGAACAAAACTCAATTCATCCTTCATCCACACTGTGTACTGCTGACCATGTATGATTTCCTCCCTGTCTATCCTACCAGAGCCTAAGCCCAGTGGTGCTGGGGTTCACAGCCGTCCCCTGGACTCTGAGGACTTGCGTCTGATAGAGGAGGACTTGAGCAAACAGTTGAGCTCCAGCCCCGGAGATAGAGATCCGGACTGGGACGAAGAGCCTGACATGGAGCCCTACCTCACCGGTCTGGAGAACGGGGGTACGTAGAGGGTAGCTAAATCAAATCAAATGTATTTATATAGCCCTTCTTACATCAGCTGATATCTCAAAATGCTGTACAGAAACCCAGCCTAAAAGCCCAAACAGCAAGCAATGCAGGTGTAGAAGCACGGTAGCTAGGAAAAACTCCCTAGAAATTATGCAGGACACGTGTACAGTAGTCTGCTGCTGCATAATGTTCTGTGAGAGCTTGGTTGAACTAGACATGTGAAGCATAGTGCTCATTCTCTCTGTGTTTACTCACTTGCTGTCTCGGTCTCTTGCTCTCTTTCTCCTCCCTCTCTCATTCTCTCTCTCTCAGATATGTTCTTCTCCATGGGTCCTGGTATGACTAGCAGTGTGACGTCCGCGCGCTCTCTCTCCGACAGCATGGCGTCGTCTACACACAGCCAGGCTAGCTACGCCCAGGGCTTACCACAGGGTCCCAGGCGTTATCCTGTACCAGGATCACTATCCAGCCTGCCCCAGTGTAGCAGAATACCAGGTAACACTCACACTGTCTTGTACACATTTCACAGATAACAAAAACTATACAACTTATGTTATTAACCCCTCCTCCAGGGCGAAGTAGCCAATCAGAGCCACTGAAGCCAGAGGTGTTGCTCCGCCTCTCGCTTGGCGGGCTCACCCTAACCCTACTGGAGCAGGACCCGCCCCCCGGGCTGGACACAGCCTCCTCATTAGCCCAGGTGTCTCAGGTGTTCTTCCGGGAGCTGGCCTTCTTCAAAGACAGCATGTTCAGCGAGAGAGACTTCCACCACCTCAGAGCTAGCTTTGCTAAAGCCTGCCCCCACTCACACCTCAGGTACAAACACACAATAGCCTCTTCAACATTGGCCACCACTCCTCAGATAAATCAACAGACCTGCCCGACATATCAATAAATAATTCTTATTTTGCTCTCTTTTGCTCTCTCTCTCATATCTCGCTCTCCATCTCTGTCCCCTTTTCTCGCTCTCCATCTCTGTCCCCTTCTCTCTGTCTCTCTCTCCTCTCTCAGGATGACTGGAGCAGCGGTACAGGTGGCGTGTGAGATGCGCAGTGCAGGTTGCCACTCTCGTGCTGTGACCTCTGACCTGTCCTTCAGTAGGCTAGAGCTGCTTGAGTGTCTCTGGGAGCCAGGAAAGCCCCAATACACTGAGGTAGGAAAGGGGCTGTTATTTGAGATGATCTGAGGGCTTCAACACAACATTCCACATAATACAGTGTGCTGCAGCAAGGGCTAGCATTGCCCAGGATATAACTCTTCCCTCCTTCTCTAGTTGCTCCACTTCCAGCGTGCTGGAATGTTCACAGTGGGAGCTACAGCCAGACCCTGTGCACAGCTACACTACAGTCTCACAGAGAAACACCTGCGCAAGGTAAACCAGGACACTGTGTGTTTGTGTCAGTTGAACATGTTCAAAAGCTAATATGTCATTGATTGTCTGCTTTGGTCTCCTCTGTTAACCTGCTACCCCCTCCTCCTGAAATGTCAATGTCTCTGTATTGCAGGGGAGGCAACGTGTGTTGCGTAGAGACAGTGTAGTGAGGGTAGAGTTGGGAGAGCTGAGTGCTGAGTTGGACCTGGACATACTGAGTCGACTGGAGCCTCTGAGCAGAGCCTGCAGCCACTGTCCCACACAGACAGGAGGAGGACCCGTCCACACACAGGTAAACACTTAGCAAGCCATCAGCCACTAAGAGGTGCCATTTGATAATGTTTTTGATATGCCTGCCTCACAATTGAAGTAAAATGTCAGGTTTGCTTTATGTTTTCGATTGTTTATCTTTGAACATTCTACTCTCCCATCCGTCTCTCAGACCCAGAGCAGTGAGCTGCACTCCTCTCTCTCCCTCCTCTCGCCCCACGCCATCCTCAAGCTCCGCTTCCCCATCCCGGACCTCCGGCCGTACCCCCTCCGACGCCCGCCTTCCCAGAGGGCTGTGCGGCAAGAGAACCTGGTGCTGGAGCTGTGTGACCTGGATATCCGCTCACAGGAGGGCCCTGACCTACAGCCGGATCCCCATGCACCCCCTGGCCCCTCCCATGGCTCCCTCACACAGCTACTGGAGGCCAGCTTCAGTGACATGCATGGTGAGGAACACACACACACACACACACAGTAAAATATACACACAAACAGTAACACTCACATTTTGAGCAATTGTTTGTTCATTGTCTCTCTCAGGAACGTATGAGGGCTGGGAGGGAGGCTCCTTCCCCTGTATCAGAGTCAAGAAGAGTCAAGACTCCATGGCCAAGTGAGTGTGTTTCTGGGACATGTGTTTTAGGGGAGTTTGTTTCACTTGCTGTGTCACTTGGCTGTGTAGATTTAATGTGTTTCAGAAGTCAACGTTGCACATCAACCTACTGTATAGTTTACATCTCTCTCTTCTATCTATCTCTCCCTCTCTCCAGGCTGTCAGTGCGTGTGAGTGGAGGAGAGGGTCTGGGGTCAGGGTTAGGGGGGGTAGGGGTGGGTCTGATGAGGGACCTGGGGTCCATGTCGTTTGAGAACCCCTGTGAACTCCGAGAGAAGACCAGCTCTCCCTTCTCCTCCAACCGCACCATGTTCGAGACTGAAGAGGTACCGCACCATCCCATCACAAACACCTAGACTCCTCTCTCACCCCTGGCCGCCCCTCTCTCACCCCTGGCCGTCCCTCTCTCACCCCTGGCCGTCCCTCTCTCACCCCTGGCCGCCCCTCTCTCACCCCTGGCCGTCCCTCTCTCACCCCTGGCCGCCCCTCTCTCACCCCTGGCCGTCCCTCTCTGGACCAGTTTTCAGTTTCTCACCATCCCTTTCTCACACACAATCACTTCCTAAAGATGTTGGTTTTATTTGACCCACTTTCTGAAAGTTGCAGTCTAACCTTTCCTCATTGCCCATCTCCTCCTCTCAGATGGTGATCCCAGCAGACCCAGAGGAGATGCAACACTTCCAGTCTCAGTGTGTGTCTCAGTGTGTAGTAGACGTCTCTCTGCCCCTGGCCTACATCTTCCTGCCCAGCAAACAGGCCTTCCAGAGTGTCTACAACAGGTGTGTCTCTCTCTTTTTCTGCTAGGTTGCTTATTTGTTTACACCATTTGAAATCTCATTTTTTCTGTTCTTTCCCTTCGTTCTCCTCTCTCCCTTTCCATCCCTGTAGGATCAATAATGACCTGTTGATGTGGGAAGCCCCTCCCCCCTCAGACCCTAAGAGCGACCACAGCCCCCAACACCGTCGCCAAGACAATGACTATTTCCATCTTTGCAAGTCTGCCTTCAAACTAGGTGAGAACCCCATACTGAGACTTGTAAACCACTTAAAACTGGTCAGACAGAATTGGGTAATCTCTGTGTAGCAACTTGTTAATGTCTTTAGTCTATTTAAAGCTCTGATTTTAAAATGGCTTGCCAAGTGGTATGTGTTGAGCAACTCTTTAGTCAGCACCCCTGTAGACCATGTGAAATGTGTTGTTGCTCAGCAGTTCTATAACTGTGATGTTTCTGGTCTCTCAGACTCAGACTCCGAGGAGGAAGATGCTCAGTTCTACACAGACAGTGTATCAGCCAGATGCGGGCAGTCGGAGCCCCGCCCTAACCACGACCTCAGCCTGCTCTCCCTCACCATCGTCATAGGGAAGGGCCGCCTCCAAGCCATGACGGACAGCAAGGTGAGCAAATAATGAACCAGCTACATCTTACAATAAATGGTTAGCTAGGTATATAGACTGGAGAGATTTTGGTTCCTGGTTCAAATCCTGACTGGGCCTTACTGCCTGAAGGAATGATATTATTACACAAATTGAATGTATGTGTGTACTATGATTCTTCTAAGGAAGACACATAAATAAATAGTTTTCTGTTTCCTGTTTCGCCTCCTTCAGGGAGAGACAGGAAGTCAGGAGGACCGGTGTCACGGGGAGCTCATGTTGGACCTGGAAGGGGGAAAGATGTTCAGCGTGGCGCAGCATCAGAACAACCCCCATCTCAGCTTCCTGTGCTTGGAGAGCAGGAGGGTGGAGCTTTACCACAAAGGTGAGTGGAATGACTCTGTGATATCAGGGTTTAGCTCTGGTAGTACCTTCCTAATCACATGTAGTAGTGTGACAATCCATGTGTTTTCATGTAGATTGTTTTTAGCCATGAGCTAATCTCTTCTAAATGACTGACAGCCCTTACCTCTTTCCTTTCTGGTCACTAACCCTTTTCCTCCCCCTCACAGCTGTAGTGAAAGACTCCCCCGTCCCTAGGCGGTTAGAAATGCCCAGCTTCACTCCCCCAGGGCATCTGGACCCTACCATTTACCCCACAGAGGTGGGGGTGAGCAGTGTGAAAGGCAGGGAGACTGAGGTCCACATGTTATCCACGGCTTTCAAAATAACCCTGGACCCTCAGAGGAACGTCAAGGTAACATTCATATCTTCTCATTTATTCTTTGAATATCACCTTTTGATTGCGCTTGTAAGTTAGCTGTGCTTGTGATGTGGAAAGCTTAAGAAATATCACTAACTTAATTCTGTGTTTGTGTGTGTTTTCACAGGAGTTCCTGGTCGCCCTTCGTCTCCATGGCGCCACTATGCGACATCAGATGGCACAGACCAATCACAGCTGGCACGAACAGGTATGAGGGAAATGGGGGATCCTAATACATACCAAAGCAGAGAAGCTTCAGGCACATATCATGATTTGACTTTGACTGCGTGGGGTGTGTTTGGTTAGTGAGGCTGTGTTTCTTCATGACAGCTGGTTGATTTTCTGGATGTCATTGATGACCCGATCCTGGGCTACACATCTCCTGCAGTTATTACCGTCCTACACACACACCTGGCCACCTGTGCCGTGGACTACAGGTACACACACACCAGATCTACATATGTGGACAAAGGAATATAATAAATTAACATAATAATGATTTTTCACTTCTCTCGTGTCTCTGTCTCTCAGGCCCTTGTATCTTCCATTGAGGGTGTTGTTCACAGCAGAATCCTTCTCTCTGTCGAGTAACATCATCGTAGACACTGCCACCTTTCACCTCAGGTTTATCCTGGATGACTCTGCACTGTATCTCTCTGATAAATGTGAAAGTGATGTTGTGGACCTGAGACGAGGTATGCCACACGATTAACTGTACCGCGTGTGTACATCTGCATCTGAGTGTGTGTTCAATTCTAACGCCCTCTCTCTCTCTCTCCCCTCAGACTATGTATGTGTTCTGGACATTGATCTGCTGGAGCTGGCCATTACCACATGGAAAGGCAGTGATACAGGGAAACTGGTAAGTTCTTAGCCTGCCAATTTTGTGTGATTATACATCTGTCTGTGTGTTTGAACTTAAGAGACTGTTGGTCTCAAATCTACTCTGTCTTCCTTTCTCCTCTGCTCCAATCCCCTCCTCTCTCTCTCCCAGTCCCAGCCTCTGTTTGAGCTGCGTTGCTCCAACAACGTGGTCCACCTCCACACCTGTGCTGACTCCTGTGCTGCCCTGGTCAACATGCTGCAGTACCTGGTCTCCCAGGGAGACCTGCACCCACCCCCCCGACACACATCACCCACTGAGATCGCTGGACAGAAACTGCCGGTAAGACAGACAGACCAGTATTTATTATGGATCCCATTACTCTTCCTTGGATCTGGCAAAATTAAGGCAGTTTTACAGTTTTAAAACATTACAATGAATTCATTACAGATTTCGCAACACACTGTGTGCCCTCAGGCCCCTACTCCACTACCACATATCTACAACACAAAATCCATGTATACGTGTGTGTGTGTATAGTGCGTATGTTATCGTGAGTGTGTGTGTGTGTGTATGCATGTGTCTGTGCCTATGTTTGTGTGTCTTCACAGTCCTCAGTGTTCCATTAGGTGTATTTTTATACTTTTTAAACTCTGATTCTACTTCTTGCATCAGTTACTTGATGTGGAATAGAGTTCCATGTAGTCATGGATCTATGTAGTACTGTGCGCCTCCCATAGTCTGTTCTGGACTTGGGGACTGTGAAGAGACCTCTGGCGGCCTGTCTTGTGAGGTATGGGTGTCTGAGCAGTGTGCTAGTAGTTTAAACAGACAGTGCATTCAACATGTCAATACCTCTCACAAATACAGGTAGTGATGAAGTCAATCTCTCCTCTACTTTGACCCAGGAGAGATTGACATGCATATTATTAATATTAGCTCTCTGTGTACATCCAAGGGCCAGCTGTGCTGCCCTGTTCTGAGTTAATTGCACTTTCCCTAAGTCCCTCTTTGTGGCACCTGACCAACCTGCTGAACAATAGCCCAGGTGCGACAAAACTAGGGCCTGTAGTACCTGCCTTGTTGATAGTGCTGTTAAGAAGGTAGAAACTAGGGCCTGTAGGACCTGCCTTGTTGATAGTGCTGTTAAGAAGGTAGAAACTAGGGCCTGTAGGACCTGCCTTGTTGATAGTGCTGTTAAGAAGGTAGAAACTAGGGCCTGTAGGACCTGCCTTGTTGATAGTGCTGTTAAGAAGGTAGAAACTAGGGCCTGTAGGACCTGCCTTGTTGATAGTGCTGTTAAGAAGGTAGAAACTAGGGCCTGTAGGACCTGCCTTGTTGATAGTGCTGTTAAGAAGGTAGAAACTAGGGCCTGTAGGACCTGCCTTGTTGATAGTGCTGTTAAGAAGGTAGAAACTAGGGCCTGTAGGACCTGCCTTGTTGATAGTGTTGTTAAGAAGGTAGAAACTAGGACCTGTAGGACCTGCTTTGTTGATAGTGCTGTTAAGAAGGTAGAAACTAGGGCCTGTAGGACCTGCCTTGTTGATAGTGCTGTTAAGAAGGTAGAAACTAGGGCCTGTAGGACCTGCCTTGTTGATAGTGCTGTTAAGAAGGTAGAAACTAGGGCCTGTAGGACCTGCCTTGTTGATAGTGTTGTTAAGAAGGTAGAAACTAGGGCCTGTAGGACCTGCCTTGTTGATAGTGCTGTTAAGAAGGTAGAAACTAGGGCCTGTAGGACCTGCCTTGTTGATAGTGTTGTTAAGAAGGTAGAAACTAGGGCCTGTAGGACCTGCCTTGTTGATAGTGCTGTTAAGAATGCAGAGCAGTTCTTTATTATGGACAGACTGCTCCCCATCCTAGCTACTGTTGTATCAATATGTTTTGACCATGGCCGTTTACAATCCAGGGTTATTCCAAGCAGTTTAGTCACCTCAACTTGTTCAATTTCCACATTATTCATTACAATATTTATTTCAGGGGTTTTGGGTTTAGTGAATGATTTGTCCCAAATACAATGCTTTTAGTGTTTTGAAATATTTAGGACTAACTTATTCCTTGCCACCCATTCTGAAACTAACTGCAGCACTTTAAGTGTTAGTCATTTCAGTAGCTGTATTAGCTGATGTGTTGAGTCAACCACATAAATACACACACTGGCTTTACTTTTTCCAGCAGCAGACTATGACCGATAATGTTTAAAGCTGCGCTGAAGTCTAACAAAACAGCCCCCACAATTTTTTGATCATCAATTTCTCTCAGCCAATCATCAGTCATTTGTGTAAGTGCTGTGCTTGTTGAATGTCCTTCCCTATGAGCATGCTGAAAGTATGTTCTCAATTTGTTTACTGTAAAATAGCATTGTATCTGGTCAAACACCATTTTTTCCAGAAGTTTACTAAGGGTTGGTAACAGGCTGATTGGTCGGCTATTTGAGCCAGTAAAGGGGGCTTTACTATTCTTGGGTAGCTGAATGACTTTAGCTTCCCTCCAGGCCTGAGGGCACATGCTTTCTTGTAGGCTTAAATTGAAGATATGGCAAATAGGAGTAGTAATATCGTCCACTATTATCCTCAGTAATTCTCCATCCAAGTTGTCAGACACCGGTGGCTTGTTATTGTTGATAGACAACAATCATTTTTTCACCTCTTCCACACTCATTTTATGGGATTCAAAATTACAATTCTTGTCTTTGATAATTTGGTCAGATATACTTGGATGTCGAGTGTCAGCGTTTGGTGCTGGCATGTCATGCATAAGTTTGCTAATCGTGCCAATGAAAAAAATCATTAAAGTAGTTAGCAATAACAGTCAGTTTTGTGATGAATGAGCCATCTGATTCAATGAATGACGGAGCTGAGTTTGCCTTTTTTCCCAAAATGTAATTGAAGGCGCTCTGAAGCTTTTTACTGTCATTCTTTGTCATTTATCTTTGTTTCATAGTGTAGTTTCTTCTTTTAATTCCGTTTATTCACATGATTTCTTAATTTGCAGTACGTTTGCCAATCTGTTGTGCAGCCAGACTTATTTGCCATTCCTTTTTCCTCATCCCTCTCAACCATACAATTTTTCAATTCCTCAGTATTCCACATTTAACAGTTTTTACAGTCATTTTCATAATGGGTGCATGCTTATTAGTAACTGGGATAAGCAATGTCTGCTTGCTCCTCATTACACACCACGGACCAACAAATATTCTTTACAACAACAATAAAGGAATCACTACAAAACTTATTGTATGACCTCTTATACAGTATATTAGGCCCAGCCTTTGGAACTTTGGTTTTCCTAGATATGGCTACTATATTGTGATCATTACATCCGATGGATCTGGATACCGCTTTAAAGAGAACTTCTGCTGCATTAGTAAAGATGTGATCAATACATGTTGATGATTTAATTCCTGTGCTGTTTATATACATTAGACTAGTATATACTACCTTAAGGTCTGGAACAGATTTTGTATGTTTGTTCGGATAAATGTTGTGTGAGAACAACTGAAGAGATTGAAACTGTGGAGCGGCAGAATAGGAGACTGACTCCACTAGCGTAAACTCTCTATTGCAGGGATGGGCAACTTCAGTCCTCAAGGGCCTGATTAGTGTCACACTTTTGCCCCAGCTAACACACCGGACTCCAATAATCAACTAATCGTGATCTTCAGTTTTAGAACGCAATTATTTGAATCTCAACCCCTGAGGACTGGAGTTGTCCATCCCTGATCTGTTGTCTGTGTTTACGTGTCATGTTAGTTGTCAGAAAGTCCCGCCTCCTTGCCACCCTGCCCTCCAGCTGAGACTGCTGAGATCAACCAGTGCGATCTCCTTGATGCTTTGATTGACACCGAGAGGAGCCATCCAGATGAGGATATGGACTCGGGTAAAACGGGCTATTAAATGACAGTGTAGTTCAGCATCTCTAGATATAACATTTTATGTTTTCGTCATTTAGATCAGTGTTTCCCAACTCTGGTTCTCCAATACCCAAAACGGCACACATTTTTTATGTAGCCCCAGACAAGCACACCTGATTCAACTAATCATCGAGCCCTCGATGAGTTGAATCAGGTGAGTTTGTCCGGGTCTACATCAAAAATGTGTTCTGTTGGGGGTACTGTAGTTGGGAAACACTGATTTAGCGGATGCTCTTACCCAGAGCGGCTTACAGTCCTCTATATACATATAATAGATATTAAATAGAGGATGGTGATCACTCCTGGATATGTGGAATATTTCCTTGTGTGTTTCCAGGTTCTCCCACAGTCCCGCGGGGCTCACCTGTCTCTGTCTACCTGTTCCCCGGGGAGGCTCCCAAGCTCCCCCCACCTGTTGTCATTGACGGGGAGGAATCAGAGCTTGACGGACTGGTGGTGACAGCCACTGAGGTGCAGGCGGATATGATGTCAGAGGAGGGCTCTGAGGGTTCAGAGGACAACGAGGACTTCTGCATCCTAGAGGCTCCTGGGATGGGTATACCTGTGCGTCTCTCTTCTCTATTTCATCTTCATCCCCCTCATCTCGCCATACTACTTACTCATAGTTCACATGGAATTGAATTATGCGACATGAAGTACTAAACCTATTCTGGTGTCCATGTTCATCAATTCACCCTCAGCCCAGAGACGGGGAGCCCCTGGTGACGGTGCTAACTGAGGGTCCTATCAGGGTGAGGGAGGGCCACTTCTCCCGACCGCGGGGCAGCTCTGACCTGCTGCGGGCCCCCAGCCACTTCCCTGTCCCCCAGAGCAGGGTGGTGCTACGAGAGGTGTCTGTTGTCTGGCATCTGTACGGAGGGAAAGATTTCGGGGGCAAGGCCATGTCTACACACACGCAGCATGGAAACAGGTGCCCATACACACGTATACAGACAAATGCACAGAATTATAATTAATAATGGCGCCGGAGGGGGTGGCTGCCGTGTTACGGGCTCCTAACCAACAGTGATATTTAGTTTTTTTCACATTGTTTGTAACTCTCATGTCAGGACGTGCCCTCGGGGAGGATCATAGCCCCACCCCCCATTCTCTCTCTCTACATAGATGTATGACTTTACGACAGGTTATAACTACCTGGTGGAAACTGCCATGCAGTATTGAGAGAGTCTACCAGAACAAAGAACTTATTTTGTTCAAAATTCCTAATCCCCAAAATGGGAGAACTAAACAATATTTCTATATTTTTGAGAATGTTGGATTGATTTAAGGGACAGTTATGATGAGTGCGTTTCATTTTGTGATCTCATGAAGGACAGGAAACACACAACTGTATCTCTTAAAGTGTACATTTCCAAGCTGTCAGTTTTACATCTAATTATTGCGAAACATATGTGATTAAACATGAAACTATTTGTGAAAAGATGTAATGTGATGTTAACCTTCTAAATGAGAGTATGGATTTTCATGTAAAGATTAACTAGCCAGTGGCCACACCCATGAACCCAGACATCACATTAGGTGTCATGGACCACCCTTTTCTCTGAAGTGTATAAAACCATCCGTGACGAAATTTACATCACATGCCAAAGAAACCCAGGGTAAGCAGGACGTCTCGAATGGTTAAGAAGTCAGAGACCACCGGGACGGAGTTCCCACGTTGGAATGGCTACAATTCTATAGGCCATCGGAGACCATACAGCTGTAGTTTGGCTACACGGCTGGAAGTGGTTAAACTCAGACTATTGATCACTACAGAATAGGAGCAAATCTTAGACGTACAATTACTAGTCTGCAGCTAGAAATTACCTAAATCTAGAACGAGAATACCAACAACCGCCGAAGCATCTATCTATGAAAACATTTCCGAATGGTACTCTGAAGTATCCATCCTAAACACCGACAACCACAAAAGATTGTGACTTCTAGGAAAGTTAACCAGAGACTCTACAGGACGATCAAGTGTTTTCAACGGAGAGATAACAACGACGTCTAAGTGTAAATATGTACATTGCAATTTCTTTCAGAATGAGCGGCCGTTCATGTGCAAAGGACAACGATGACAGCCTATAGGGAGGAGGTCAGAGACCTGGCAGTGTGGTGCCTGGACAACAACCTCTCCCTCAATCTGAGCAAGATAAAGGAGCTGATTGTGGACTATAGGAAAAGGAGGGTCGAACAGGCCCCCATTTTAACATCGACGTGGGTCGAGAGTTTCAAGTTCCTTGGTGTCCACATCACCAACAAACTATCATGGTCCAAACACACCAAGACAGATGTGAAGAGGGCATGACAACACCTTTTCCCCCTCAGACTGAAAAGATTTGGCATGGGTCCTCAGATCCTCAAAAGGTTTTACAGCTGCACCATCGAGGGCATCCTGACCGGTTGCATCACCGCCTGGTATGGCAACTGCTCGGCATCTGACCGTAAGGTGCTACAGAGGGTAGTGCGTACGGCCCAGTACATCACTGGGGCCAAGCTTCCTGCCATCCAGGACCTATATACTAGGCGGTGTCAGAGGAAGGCCCAAAAGATTGTGAGACTCCTGTCACCCAAGTCATAGCCTGTTCTCTCTGCTACCGCACGGCAAGCGGTGCCGGAGCACCAAGTCGAGGACCAAGACGCTCCTTAACAGCTTCTACCCCGAAGCCATAAGACTGCTGAACAATTAATCAAATTCCCCCCAACCCCCTCTGTTTTTACACTGCTGCTACTCGCTGTTTATTATCTATGCAGTCACTTTACAAATTACCTCGACTAACCTGTACCCCCTCACATTGACTCTGTACCGGTACACGCTGTATATAGCGTCATTATTGTTATGTTACTTTTTGATTCAATTTTTTTACTTTAATTTATTAAGTAAATCTTTTCTTAACTTTTTTTTTTGCACACATAACCCAGCAACAGGCACTTGAATTTGTAAAATTTCTCTCTGAATGATCATCAAGCTCCTTTCTCCCTCCTTCCCCCCTCTCTCTCTAGGGGTCGCTCTGCCCCCTCTGGGATGCGTGGGTCCCCGTCCCGCTCCGCTGCTCCGTCACGGCCTCAGAATTCTTGGCGTTGGGCTGGAGGTGGTGGACGACAACACAACCTGCTCATGGAGATCCAGCTCACCAAGGTAGGGAGACTGTATGTACTGTGTGCACAAGGTGTGTCCATACAGTACTCTAAAGATATTGTTTGCCTTTGATTTTTTTTCTCTGTACAAAATGGAAAGCTAATTCATTTTTTTCCCCATCGTAAGGATATGTTCAGTTGGAGTGTAGCATAAATGTCAACCGATGCTTTTGTTAACGTGGAGACAACTGGTACTATTAGTTAAATGTGCCATTCCTATTCCAGGTGAGCTTCCAGCACGAGTCGTATCCGGTGGTGGTGTCTGCGGCTGGGCCGTGTCAGGAGGGAGGGGTGCCTGGGGTGGGGGTTGGCGCGGTGGGCGAGCAGCCTCTGTCCCGCCAGGTGTTCATCGTTCAGGAGCTGGAGATACGCGACCGCCTGGCCTCGTCCCAGCTCAACAAGTTCCTCTACCTGTACACGAGCGAGAGCATGCCTCGCAGAGCACACTCCAACATGGTGAGAGAAGAGGCTTTTTATAGCCATTTATCATTATTTACTTTTTGTTGTGAAAGTCAGTTTTTAACAATGATTTTAATTTACAGTGGAATTATAAGCTTTTTCAAACAGAATTTGCATCCTGTAGCTCTAACTCCAAAAAGTTCTAGGACACTGTAAAGTCCATGGAGAATAAGAGCACCTCCTCCCAGCTGCCTACTGCACTGAGGCTAGGAAACACTGTCACCACCGATAAATTCACGATAATCTAGAATTTCAATAAGCATTTCTCTACGGCTGGCCATGCTTTCCTCCTGGCTACACCAACTCCGGCCAACAGCTCCGCACCCCCCACAGCAACTTGCCCAAGCCTCCCCAGCTTCTCCTTCACACAAATCCAGATAGCAGATGTTCTGAAAGAGCTGCAAAACCTGGACCCGTACAAATCAGCTGGGCTAGACAATCTGGACCCTCTCTTTCAAAAATTATCCGCCACCATTGTTGCAACTCCTATTACTAGTCTGTTCAACCTCTCTTTCGTATCCTCTGAGATTCCTAAAGGTTGGAAGGCTGCCTCGGTCATCCCCCTCTTCAAAGGGGGAGACACTCTAGACCCAAACTGTTATAGACCTATATCCATCCTGCCCTGCCTTTCTAAAGTTTTCGAAAGCCAAGTTAACAAACAGATCACTGACCATTTCGAATCCCACCGTATCTTCTCCGCTGTGCAATCCAGTTTCCGAGCCGGTCACGGGTGTACCTCAGCCACGCTCAAGGTACTAAACGATATCATAACTGCCATCGATAAAAGACAGTACTGTGCAGCCGTCTTCATCGACCTGGCCAAGGCTTTCGACTCTGTCAATCACCGTATTCTTATCGGCAGACTCAACAGCCTTTCTCAAATGACTGCCTCGCCTGGTTCACCAACTACTTCTCAGATAGAGTTAATTGTGTTAAATCAGAGGGCCTGTTTTCCGGACCTCTGGCAGGCTCTATGGGGGTGCCACAGGGTTCAATTCTCAGGCCGACTCTTTTCTCTGTATATGATGTCCCTCTTGCTGCGGGTGATTCCTTGATCCACCTCTACGCAGACAACACCATTCTGTAAACACATCTGGCCCTTCTTTGGACACTGTGTTAACAAACCTCCAAACGAGCTTCAATGCCATACAACACTCCTTCCGTGGCCTCCAACTGCTCTTAAATGCTAGTAAAACTAAATGCATGCTCTTCAACCGATCGCTACCCGCCCAACTAGCATCACTACTCTTGACGGTTTTGACTTAGAATATGTGGACAACTACAAATACCTAGGTGTCTGGCTAGACTGTAAACTCTCCTTCCAGACTCATATTATGCATCTCCAAACCAAAATTAAATCTAGAATCGGCTTCCTATTTCACAACAAAGCCTCCTTCACTCACGCTGCCAGACATACCCTCATAAAACTGACTATCCTACCGATCCTCAACTTCGGCGATGTCATTTACAAAATAGCCTCCAACACTACTCAGCAAACTGGATGCAGTCTATCACAGTGCCATCCATTTTGTAACCAAAGCCCCATATACCACCCACCATTGCGACCTGTATGCTCTCGTCGGCTGGCCCTCGCTACATATACGTCGCCAGACCCACTGGCTCCAGGTCATCTATAAGTCTTTGCTAGGTAAAGCTCCGCCTTATCTCAGCTCACTGTTCACGATAACAACACCCACCCGTAGCACGCACTCCAGCAGGTATATCTCACTGGTCATCCCCAAAGCTAACACCCACTTTGGCCGCCTTTCCTTCCAGTTCTCTGCTGCCAATGACTGGAACGAATTGCAAAAATCGTTGAAGTTGGAGACCTATATCTCCCTCACTAACTTTAAGCATCAGCTATCTGAGCAGCTTACCGATCGCTGCAGCTGTACATAGCCCATCTGTAAATAGCCCACCCAACTACCTACCTCATCCCCATAGTGTTTTTATTTACTTTTTTGCTCTTTTGCACACCAGTATTTCTACTTGCACATCATCATCTGCACATCTATCACTTCAGTGTTCATTTGCTAAATTGTAATTACCTCGCTACTATGGCTTATTTATGCCTTACCTCCTTACTCCATTTGTACACACTGTATATAGATTTTTCTATAGTGTTATTGACTGTACTTTTGTTTGTCCTATGTGTAACTCTGTTGTTTTTTGTCGCTTTGCTTTATCTTGGCCAGGTCGCAGTTGTAAATGAGAACTTGTTCTCAACTGGCCTACCTGGTTAAATAAAGGTGACATTTTTTTAAATTAAGTTTTCTATGATATTGGGTTGTGATGTGCTCTCTGTGTGTCCCAGTTAACAGTGAAGGCCCTGCAGGTGTGTCCAGACTCAGGTGTAGGTGGTCCAGAGTGTTGTTTAAGAATCAGCCTCCTCCCCCTCCGACTCAACATCGACCAGGATGCCTTGTTCTTCCTGAAGGATTTCTTCAGTAGTCTGGCTGCTGGAGTTAACCCCTACCTGCCTATGGATCCTGCAGCTGAGGGTGAGCACCATCACTGTGTTTTTTTTGTACTCTACAAAAAAGCTTTTTGACTGCTCAGGTCACATGGATCAGGAAAACAGTCATACATAGCATTAATTTGTGGTGCTCTGTATCATACACTATATATACAAAAATATGTGAACACCCCTTCAAATTAGTGGATTCGGTTATTTCAGCCACACCTGTTGCTGACAGGTGTATAAAATCGAGCACACAGCCATGCAATCTCCATAGACAAACATTGTTAGTAAAATGGCTTTATTGAACAGCTCGGTGACATTCAACGTGGCACTGTCATAGGATGCCACCTTTCCAACAAGTCAGTTCGTCACATTTCTGCCTTGCTGGAGCTGCCCCGGTCAACTGTAGGTGCTGTTATTGTGAAGTGGAAACATCTAGGAGCAACAGCCACGAAGTGGTAGGCCACACAGGCTCACAGAACGTGACCGCCAAGTGCTGAAGCGTATAGCATGTAAAAATTGTCTGTCCTTGGTTGCAACACTCACTACCAAGTTCCAAAATGCCTTTGGAAGCAACGCCAGCACAATAAATGTTCGTTGGGAGCTTTATTAAATGGTTTTCCATGGCCAAGCAGCCGCATACAAGTCTAAGATCACCATGTGCAATGCCAAGCATCGGCTAGAGTGGTGTAAAGCTTAATGCTATTAGACTCCTGGAGCAGTGGAAACGCGTTCTCTGAAGTGATGAATCACGTTTCATCATCTGGCAGTCCGACGGACACATCTGGGTTTGGCGGATGCCAGGAAGAATTCTACCTGCCCAAATGCAGTGCCAACTGTAAAGTTTGGTAGAGGAGGAATAATGGTCTCGGGCTGTTTTTCATGGTTCGGTCTAGGCCCCTTATTTCCAGTGAAGGGAAATCTTAACGCTACAGCATACAATGACATTCTAGACGATTCTGTGCTTCCCCAAACTGTTGGCACAAATTTGTGAGGCCCTTTCCTGTTTCAGCATGTTAATGTCCCAGGGCACAAAGTGAGGCCCATACAAAAATGGTTTGTCGAGCCTCCTGAGTGGCGCAGCGGTCTAAAGCACAGCAACACAGTGTTGCGGCATCACTACAGCCTGGGGTTCGATCCCAGTGTATATATCCTCCTCAACCACTCAATACTTTCTCCTATTTTCTTCATTTTCTCTCTCTGTCCTCTCACAGTAAAGACAGACCCTTCTCAGAAGCCCACTGAAGATGGGGTCATTGGCACAGAGACAACTTCTGGTCTGGGTCCTGACCTCACTGCTTCTGTAGAAACCACCTATAGTGAGCAGAGCTCCTCGTCCGCTGGCTCCACCTCTTCCACTGATCAGCCAATCTACTTCCGGTAATTACTAACTTAATCCTCCCAAAAAGTATTAAAAAAACAAGTCTATTTCGAATGTGTCAGTTATTTATTCATTGTCTTTCCTTTCTAAGGGAGTTCCGTTTCACCTCTGAAGTCCCCATCTGGCTTGACTACCAGGGCAAGCATGTGGTCATTGAGCAGGTGAAAGGACAAAGGACATTTTAACTGTGATGCTTTGTCAGTGAACTCATCTCTGTGGTTATGTTATGTCACACACTTGACCTTTGCACTGTGATTGTTTCCTAGGGAACGTTTGCAGGGATTCTTATTGGTCTGGCCCAGCTGAATTGCTCTGAACTGAAGCTGAAGAGACTTTGCTGCCGACACGGGTACAACAACAGTAACTCTGGGGTTTCTGTGGTGTCTGAAGCAAGTGTCTTTTTCATAACGCTTTTCTCTATCTCTTCCTCCCAGACTTCTAGGTGTAGATAAGGTGATTCAGTACGCTGTCACTGAGTGGCTGACAGACATCAGAAAGAACCAGCTGCCGGGCATTCTGGGAGGTGTAGGCCCCATGCACTCTGTAGTTCAGCTGTGTAAGTACAGGAAGTGATGTCACTTGTATGGTGTTCTTTGTTTCTTTGCCGTTGTCCCTTTAGTAGTCCCTGAGTTATAACCATAGTAATAGAATTGTTCTCTTGCAGTATGTTTATAGCTAGCCTACTTTCAAAACCTAATTTAGTGTTGATCTCAATAGTTATTTTTTGTGTAACTTTCTCTCTCTCTAGTCCATGGAGTGAGGGACTTGTTCTGGATGCCCATAGAGCAGTACAGGCGGGACGGCCGCATTATCCGGGGTCTCCAGCGGGGGGCAGCATCCTTCGGTACCTCCACTGCCTCTGCTGCTCTGGAGCTCAGCAACAGACTGGTGCAGGCCATACAGGTACTACTGACCTCTGACCTCTAACCACAGACTATTAGCAGGCAACAGACTGTCCGTAGGCCACACAGCGGTAGAATACCAATCAAACGTGCAGCTCACATAGACATATAGGTTGAAACAATGCATCCCATGTACTACACACCATACATGTTAATACCACTATTCTTACAGTCATGTATCATAGAAGGGTTAGCATACCTAAACCATGTAGGAAAGACTAGAAGCAACCATACATGTAGAAGCCACTGGGACCAGTAATACAGATTCCTCCATTGCTTTGATGTGCTTCACTCTCTTACAGAGTTGTAATAATCCTGCTCTTTCTCCTCTAGGCCACAGCGGAGACTGTGTATGACATCCTATCCCCAACGCCCCCCCTGAACCGTTACATCACAGAGGGCCGGCCGCCCTCCAACCAGCCCCGCCGCGCCCACCAGCCGGCCGACCTCAGAGAGGGCGTGGCTAAGGCCTATGACACTGTCAGAGAGGTAGATGTTCTACTGATAAATAAATAAATAAATGTGTTTAAATCGACCATTTTAGAATGACAATAAAAGGCCTAACACTCTCACTAACACTCTGTTTTCTGTCTGTTTCCCAGGGTATGATGGACACAGCTCAAACGCTATGTGACGTGGCGTCTCGCGGGCATGAGCAGAAAGGTCTGCCTGGTGCTGTGGGCGGAGTCCTGCGGCAGATCCCGCCCACCGTCGTCCGTCCCTTAATAGTGGCGTCCGAGGCAACGTCCAACCTACTGGGGGGCATGCGGAACCAGATCAAGCCAGATGCACGGAAGGAGGACTTCTTAAAATGGCGCTCCGACGAAGGCCAAGAGTGATGATTCTGGTGGTGGCTGGGTTTAAGGTTAAGGATATGGTGGTGAAGTTATGTGGCTGAACCGATGAAGGGAGTGAATGTGTGAGTGAGTTTTTAATGCAAAAAAACCTAACTACTGCGGAGTGATTGACACCCAGTATTTTATGTGGCTCCAGATGGATTGAGATACATTTTTTGTTTCCTTTCTTCAACGCAATCAAATAGAGTTCAGTTCACTCTCCTTGCAGCAGTATGTACATGATGCAGATACTCTACCTTTTATTAGTACGTAAACATATCACTGTCATTCTGGGTTGACTTCTTGTTTAGCTGTCAACGCTGACAAAGGGCATACAGGGCTCTAGTCTAGTATAAGGTCTGTAGTAGGTGGGATTAAATGTGTTAATCAGTAGCTCTCCCAGTCTTCTGTTGATCAGACTATGGGCCGGTTTCCCAGATTGAGATTAAACCTATTCCTGGACTGAAAAGCACCTTGAATGGCGATCCTTAATTGAGCATGCATTTTAGGAGTAGGCTTAATCTGAGTCCGGGAACTCATTCTATTGGAGGGTAACATCCTCTATTCCTTTGAGATTTGGATGGAGGAGACTGAAGAAACTATATTATAGTGGCCTTTGAGATCCTTACAAAGGTTAGGAATGTCATAGTTCCTCAACTCAAAATGCAACTCTGTGATTGTTCTATCCTAGCCTGTACACATCCCCACCCCAGTGTTTGTGCCATAAGCTTTTTCAATGCTGAGTTCCCTGGCCTCTCCCCCTTTTGGTTTAAAATCAATGTATACTTTTATTGCCTTCCTGAAACCTATACTTATCTCTCTGTATGCTTACTTGTTCATATTTGACCAATGGACACAATGGCCTGGTTGTATTAACTAAATGCAGTCATGGGAGAATATGGATGATGAACTGAACAAACTGGAGAAATGTCCTTTCCTCTATGTCAAACGGCTTTCCTTGCTTTTAATGCTTGCCAGCGTTTGGTCATCCAATTTGTACTTACTGTTTTGTTTCTGTCAGAGTAAGATGTCCCCCTCAGGGCCTTGAACCTTATCACAAGTCTAGTTCCTTCCTCTCAACAGAAAATGATCTTGTTCGTCTCGTTAGTTGCCTTCCTGCGTTTTTTTATTTTTTATTTTTCTAATTATGTTAAACACTAGTATTAATTAGCATATTCATTTTCAAAATAACAGTGTTGGTGGGATGTCTGAAGGGTTAAGACATGGGGGAAATAAGGGGGTTTGTGGTCAAACGTTTTACATTTTTATCTTTTGTTCAATACTTTTAAGGGATATATGTTTAGGTATGTGTGTGCATAAAATTGAGTTTGTGTGTGGGTTAGTGGTTTCTTGTGAGGGTGACCCTTTGGTTATATTGGTCACACCTCTGTGTTAGCCGGCAGATCCAACCCGCTTGCTTACAGCTGCACTAGGACCTGACAGCATACATTTGTATATTAAGACATTGTGGAGCCGGGGGCACGATATGGCTAGGAAAACATGCCTCAATCCAGGAATGAGAAATGTTTTGGTACTGCAAATTGTCCCATTATCCTAAGAAGACGTTCAATCTTCTTGGTGTAACAGTAGGGATAATGGGACAATTCGGGGTAGAACTCATTTCTCATCCCTGCATTGAGGTACGTATTCCGAGCCATATCTCCCGCCGGCGCCGCGTTGTCCTAATTTACAGAGGAATGCTGTCCGACCCTAGTGCAGCTGTACACAAGCGGATCGGACCTGCCGGCTAACCTCTGTGTATTTACTATATCACATCTGTAAGAATTACCTGTATAATATCAAGACAATGAGTACACATTAATACAAAAAATAAAACATGAATATAAAAAACTTTACATAGTTTTGTGCTTTTTTTTTTATATATATTTTTTTGATACAGTTGACAAAATAAATAAAAGATTGTGCCATGCTATGTTGTCTTAGGTCTCTCTTTATGTAGTGTTGTGGTGTCTCTCTTATCATGTGTGTTTTGTCCTATATTTTTTATTGTTAATCCCAACCCCCCTCCCCGCAGGACGACCAAATAAGAATTTGTTCTTAACTGACTTGCCTAGTTAATTTATATTTTGATCTGATTTCCGGAAACCGTTTGTACTGCTAGGAACCTGTTTTTAGGATGATCTGTGTTTGGGGGAAACTGTTCACTGTTGCAATTTCGACATTTCCGGTCCACATGTAAACGCATTGTTTTCAGTTTGCACGGTAGAGAATTATAGTTAGTGTAGATACAGTATATATTGACAAAGTTACTGGTGCTCTCACTTTCTTTGATTATATAGGCGACATTCATAGACTAAGCATGAAACTACTGACGCACAACATGTTGACGTCTCACGTGAAAGGGGTAACCAAAGGATACCCTCTCCTCATCAAGGTAAGGAAGTCTGCTCAAAACTAGCTGGCAGAGTTGCGGCAACTTGCAATGTGTTAAATGCACCACGTATTTAGCTAGCTAATATGTGTTTTTTTCATCCCGTTTGTGCGGATCCCAGGCGACGGAGGTGAAAGTGAGTGAGGTGGAGTTTAATCCCAATTTCGTGAGTCGAATGATCCCCAAATTGGAGTGGAGCGCTCTGGTTCAGGCGGCTGATGGGGTTAGTCCGTCTGTTTGACTAACACTAACACACTTGTACAAAGTCATTTCAAGCTACTGTATCCAACAGAGGTAGAATAGTTAGCTAGGCCAACAGCCTAGATGACATGTACACTAACTATACTTGGGTCTGATACAGAAAGGCTTTACCTAAAATCTTGTTATTGTGGTTGTATGGCAATATCACTGTCTTCCTGTATATCCTAATTCCTAGCTGTGGTCTTTTCTCCAGCTGGGTCATCTCCAAGATTTACCTGCAGAGCTGGTCACGGACTATGAGAATAATGAAGACTTCCTGCGTAAAGTACACAGGGTTCTGCTGGAGGTGAGGATCACCATAAATAACCTGTTGTTATTCATTACTTAGTTCTATCGACTACTATTTTGGTCAATAGAAAGAAACAATGCATTATGGGAATATGAGGACATCTAGTGGTCAGGTTAGGTAGAGTCTCCGTCATGTTCCCTCTTGGCACTTTCATTCTGCTTGATAAAAAGTGATTGTAGGTTTAACCCTATTTTCACACACACACGCAGAGTAACTACAGGTGATGTGACGTGTTATCTGTCTCTCTGTCCAGGTGGAGGTGCTGGAAGGGTGTCTGCAGTGCCCCGAGTCTGGCCGTGAGTTCCCCATCTCTCGGGGGGTCCCCAACATGCTGCTGAACGAGGACGAGGCATAGAGGAGGGGGGTTGGTTATACGCTAACCCCCCCATCCACCCCCCACCACCCTCTCACCCCAACCGTTCATTGTATGGGACTGCTGGCATTAGAAGTGAGGGGAAAACTGGACTCTTGTTTGAGTGTATAGGAAGAAATACCACACTGTTGAATTGGTTATATAGTATAGTACCTGGGGCAATGAAATGTGAACACACTGCTGCCCCAAGAAAACCACAGACCGGATCTGAATGCTTCTACATTGTCCAATATCTGTGAGCTGATTTTGTTTTATTTATTTTTATAAAAATGTTTTGGTGCATTTTTTGCTGTAGAAGTACAACTCCTTGGTTTCCTTGGTACCCTAAACTGCTTTCCTTTGTAATTAATTTACACTGATAAATAAATACCGGTACACACCAAAAAATACATATCAATACTATATATAGTCATGAATGAAAGGTAAAGTATGTCAAACTGTGATACAGTTGAAGTCGGAGGTTTACATACACTAAGGTTGGAGTCATTAAAACTCGTGTTTAAACCACCACAAATTTCTTATTAACGAACTATAGTTTTGCATGACACAAGTCATTTTTCCTACAATTGTTTACAGACAGATTATTTCACTTATAATTCACTGTATCACAATTTAGTTTACATACACTAAGTTGACTGTGGCTTTAAACAGCTTGGAAAATTCCAGAAAATGTCATGGCTTTAGAAGCTTTTGATAGGCTAATTGACATCATTTGAGTCACTTGGAGGTGTACCTGTGGACGTGTTTCAGGGCCTACCTTCAAACTCAATGCCTCTTTGCTTGGCATCATGAGAAAATCAAAAGAAATCAGCCAAGACATCAGAAACAAAATTGTAGACCACAAGTCTGGTTCATCGCCGGGAGCAATTCCCAAACGCCTGAAGGTACCACGTTCATCTGTACAAATAATAGTACGCAAGTATAAACACCATGGGACCACGCAGCCGTCATACCACTCAGGAAGGAGACGCGTTCTGTCTCCTAGAGATGAACGTACTTTGGTGCGAAAAGTGCAACATCAAAGGACCTTGTGAAGATGCTGGAGGAAACGGGTACAAAAGTATCTATCCACAGTAAAACAAGTCCTATATCGACATAACCTGAAAGGCCGCTCGGCAAGGAAGAAGCCACTGCTCCAAAACCGCCATTAAAATGACAGACTACGGTTTGCCACTGCACATGGGGACAAAGATCATACTTTTTGGAGAACTGTCCTCTGGTCTGATTAAACAAAAATAGAACTATTCGGCCATAATGACCATCGTTATGTTTGGAGGAAAATGAGGGAGGGTTGCAAGCCGAAGAACACCATCCCATCCGGGAAGCACGGGGGTGGCAGCATCATGTTGTGGGGGTGCTTTGCTACAGGAGGGACTGGTGCACTTCACAAAATAGATGGCATCATGAGGATGGGAAATTATGTGGATATATTGAAGCAACATCTCAAGACATCAGACAGGAAGTTAAAGCTTGGTCGCAAATAGGTCTTCCAAATGGACAATGACCCCAATCATACTTCCAAAGTTGTGGCAAGATGGCTTAAAGACAACAAAGTCAAGGTATTGGAGTGGCCATCACAAAGCCCTGATCTCAATCCCATAGACAATTTCTGTGCAAAACTGAAAAAGCATGTGCGAGCAAGGAGGCATACAAACCTGACTCAGTTACACCAGCTCTGTCAGGAGGAATGGGCCAAAATTCACCCAACTTATTGTGAGAAGCTTGTGAAAGGCTCCCCAAAATATTTCACCCAAGTTAAACAATTTAAAGGCAATGCTACCAAATACTAATTGAGTGTATGTAAACTTCTGACCCAATTGGAATGTGATGAAAGAAATAAAAGCTTAAATAAATCATTCTCTCAACTATTATTCTGACATTTCACATTCTTAAAATAAAGTGGTGATCCTAACTGACCTAAAACGGGATATTTACTAGGATTAAATGTCAGGAATTGTGAAAAACTGAGTTTAAATGTATATGGCTAAGGTGTATGTAAACTTACGACTTCAACTGTAAATCATCAAATCAAAGTGTATTGGTCACGTACACGGTTTAGCCTGTGTTATAGCGGTGCAGCAAAATGCTTATGTTACTAGCTCCTAACAATACAGTCAAACAGCTAAAATATGCAGAAAAATACAAAAAAAGAAAGGAAAGAAATCAAGGATGGCGGGATGAATCCAATTAACAACGAATCCAATTAACAACCCAAAATAGCACTCTAGCAGTATCAAAATGCAACCTACATATGTACACCGGGGGAATTTACACAACCTAGACTAAGAATGATATGTACAGCAGTAGATACACTATATATATAAAAGTGTGGCCACACATTCAAATTAGTTGATTTGGTTATTTCAGCCACACCTGTTGCTGACAGGTATATAAAATCGAGCACACAGCCATGCAATCTCCATAGACAAACATTGGCACCAACGTGGCACTATCATATGATTCAACCATTCCAACAAATCAGTTTGTCAAATTTCTGCCTTGCTAGAATTGCCCCAGTCAACTGCAAGTGCTGTTATTGTGAAGTGGAAACGTCTAGGAGCAACAATGGCTCAGCTGCAAAGTGGTATGCCAAACAAGCTCACAGAACGGGATAGCCGAGTGCTGAAACTCGTAGCGCATAAAAATCGTCTGTTCTCGGTTGCAACACACACTAGTGAGTTACAAACTGCCTCTGGAAGCAACGTCAGCACAAGAACTGTTTGTCTGGAGCTTCATGAAATGGGTTTCCATGGCCGAGCAGCCACACACAAGCCTAAGATCACCATGCGCAATGCCAAGTGTCAGCTGGAGTGGTGTAAAGCTTGCTGCGTTGGACTCTGGAACAGTGGAAACGAGGTCTCTGGTGTGATGAATAACACTTCACCATCTGGCAGTCCAACGGACGAATCTGGGTTTGGCAGATGCCCGGAGAACGCTAACTGTCCGAATGCATAGTGCCAACTGTAAAGTTTGGTGGAGGAGGAATAATGGTCTGGGGCTGTTTTTCATGGTTCGGGCTAGGCCCCTTAGTTCCAGAGAGAGAAAATCGTAACGCTACAGCTTACAATGACATTCTAGATGATTCTGTGCTTCTAATCGCCCAACATCAGCACCCAATCTCATTAATGCTCTTGTGGCTGAATGGAAGCAAGTCCACGCAGCAATGTTCCACCATCTAGTGGAAAGCCTTCCCAGAAGAGTGCTGCTATAACAGCCTCCAAACGGGGGACCAACTCCATATTAATGCCCACGATTTTGAAATTAGATGTTCGATGAGCAGCTGTCCACATAGTTTTGGTCATGTACTGTATATTAGAGTGAGCTATGTCAAGAATCCAGTATATAAATACAAATGTGGTGTGTATAAACAGTGTAACTAAAATACAATGTACAGTAGTAGAAATATTAGAATGAGCTATGTCGGGATACAGTATTTAAATACACATTGTGAAACGGGAGTGACCAGTGGTTCAATGTCTCTATAACATGGGACAGCAGCGTTTGTGTGCGTGTGTGCGTGCGAGCGAGAACCATATCCTTGAGTTTGTTGTCGCAGGCAGGAGAACTGCTAGGAGATAGATGACGTGGCGAGCCGTGACTATATTTGGACTGAGGAAAAGCGAAAAAGCTCCAGCCAGGGATAAGTTGTTTTTGAGCAAGTATTTTTATACCCACACATTGCAATTCTACAACTAACCACTAGGCCCCTTTGATCCATTAACCCCAGGTCAGACAGTAACACTGGCTGTTGCCAAACATCCCTAGATCCACGTAGGCAAAATTTGCTCTGAGCAGCCATAGGGGTGCACCGTCTGAGGCTCTGGGGCACAGCATGTTGAAACAGGAAAGTGTTTGTTCCCAAACTTCCCCTGCAGTGTTATCATTTTTAGAAACCTTGCAAGGAGAGAAAAGCCTGCCACAAGCCTTTGGGCTGCTTGCGTCTCTTTCTGTCTCTTTCTCTCTGTAGTACCTATCCCTTCTACTTACTGCAATTACAGCCTTGGAGCCGAAACTATAATAACAGTATAATGGGATGGGGAGAGAGCTGCAATAAAAGCCTCCTTTGACAGATTAACAGTCCCGGGTTTCTGAACTGTAATTAACAATGAGACTGGGAAGAAGAATAAGAGAGAGGGAAGGAGGGGGAGAGAGAGAGAAATAAAGAGACAGGGTGGGACTGAATAACTGGGCTACTCATTTATTATAACTGAAAATTAAAAGATTGAAATAAATACTAGATATGGGACAAGTGGTCTACATTTATGTAGGACACACTTAGGAGACATGTCACAGTTATGGAAATAACTAGAGGGAAGACGAATGAGACCATGATCAGTCAAATATGACAAGCCAAGGAATTAGCAAACTCCATCTATCACTTTGCTTTTCAATGTGGACTGGGTAACATGGACAAATCATGGACAGATTTTAGGCCTGGCTACTTATCAAGTGGTGGTTTTGACATGTTTCAACAGGATACTTACCTGAGGATAGAAGGGAGGCCTGTGCAAACCTTTTTGTGGTGTGGAGAATTTCCCAAAATATATCTGCCAGATTTTTTGTGTGTGTGTGTGTGTGTGTGTGTGTGTGTGTGTGTGTGTGTGTGTGTGTGTGTGTGTGTGTGTGTGTGTGTGTGTGTGTGTGTGTGTGTGTGTGTGTGTGTGTGTGTGTGTGTGTGTGTGTGTGTGTGTTTTCTGAATTGATGAGAGGGAGATACCTACATAATAACACATACCCATCACCCACTGTGTCTCTCGTTCTGTCTGTTGCTTTGTCTGTCTGTCTCTCTCTTTCACGCACACCTTGCATTGCACACTGAAGTTACTGTCCCACAGCTCTGGATGATTTTTTTTCTTGCCAAGGAATGAAAGAGTGGCATCAGACCTTTTTGCTGTAGTGGATCGTTTTTCCCCCTCTGATATCCACATCAGAAGAATCAAGAGGAGGATTAGATTTTTCTTAATTTTCTAAGGATGGGACTGTACCAACGCTTACCTTAAACTCTATAATATATTTCAACTTTTCTGGAGGAGTTTTATTTTTCGGGAGAACAAATATTTCTTCCATAGAGGATTTAATCATATTCTAGCTTTTATGTAGTGTGAAAGAATTTGACTAGCCAACCATGCTGATTGGTTTACATCTCAACATTTTCTCAAAATGTTTGTAAATTCATAGCCCATGACTATAATTTATTTAACCAGTGAAGTCACCCTTATAGCCGGAATGTATAGCATTCAGTACCGAGAATAAAAAATAGAAAAAATACTTATGGGCAGTGATTTTCTTTCAGAGGCTCTCAGCGAAGAACATGAACAAACCTACACTTTCCAAATGATTTGATAGAACTTTGCAATGTACGACATGGGCTGAACTCTTAAATTTACATTGTATGTTTGTCATTTAGCACTCTTAAATTGTAGTTGTATTTCTTTTTCACTATTATTTGGCAGATTTTTTTCTTATTTTTTTTACGTGTTAGAAGTTTTTCAAACGTAAATTCTCTGCTAAAGTTTACACTCTGGGAGTTGCTAAAACATTCGCCAGTGCGCATTGGATTCCACACAGGTCCTCAGTGCGCATTGGACTGCACCGGACAGACAGACTGAAAGATTCCTGAAGATTTCATATGGAGCCGAGTGAGTCCGTTCACCAATCTGACCACCGGACTATGTGGCTCACCCACCTCGCCTTGCTGCTGCTCCGGCTGGCGGTGTCCGCGGAGGGGCTCTCCACCTGCCAGTCATTCAGCCTGGATGATCAGAAGTCCAAGCGCATCGAGGCCGTTCGCGGTCAGATCCTCAGCAAGCTCCGCTACCGTAGTCCACCGGAGCCCCCCGCACCGAGCCCACAGCCCGAGACTGTGCCCGCTGAGGTGATGCTGCTCTACAACAGCACTCGGGAGCTGCTGAAGGAGCGTGCGCGCCAGGCCGAGTCCGCGTGCGACCGGGAGAGCAGCGAGGAGGATTATTATGCAAAAGAGGTTCAGCGCATAGACATGCTTCCGCAGCGCACAGACATCAGTGAGTGGAGCTTTCCACAATCATAATTTCAATATATGTCGCAAATCAATCGTGGTCCCTTTGTATGTCAGTGATTTATATATATTTTTTAAAACGTTGTCGAGCACTATAACGCATATGCGTAATGATTTCCAACCACCAATCTGATTACAAAAATACGTTTTTTTTTTACAGATACTTTTGAAAAACTACATGATTACTTCTTGGATTACTTTTACATTCAGAAAGGATGTTCGCGGAAAAAAATACATGATGACATATTTTTGTTTTATCAATGACATCCAATTCAGCACTGAAAAAATGCGTTCCACCTGAGTGTCTGACCACAGGTCAGAGACCACTATGATGTCACACCAAATGCTTTTGATGGATCCTTTTTGTCTTCTTCTAATGCCTCTTAAGGGGAAAGTAATCCAAAAGTAACAAAGTAATCCGATTGTGTTACTGAGTTTGGATAATCTAAAAATTACGTTGCTGATTACAATTTTCGACAGGTTGTAACTGTAACGGATTACATTTAGAAAGTAACCAACTCAACCCTGCCAAGTTGTCAACCATTTGTCAGATACCTCGATGACTTAGGATGTGTGTGAGACGCTCGTATAGGCTATACAATATTTAGCATATACTGTAGATTCAAAACAAACTTTATTTGTCACATGCGCGGAATACAACAAGTGTAGACCTTACCGTGAAATGCTTACTTACAAGCCCTTAACCAACAGTGCAGTTCAAGAAGAGCGGTACCGAGTCAATGTCCGGGGGTACAGGTTAGTCGAGGTAATTTGTGCATATAGGTTGGGGTGACGATTGCATATTTATTAATGAATTGATGTCCAGTTATTAGTATTTCTAATAAGTCGTATATCTCTTACCCCTCCCATAGATGCAGTGAACCCTCCAGTCCCCAGCCCATATTACAGAGTGGTGGGATTCGATGTGAGTGGTGTGGACAGAAACTCCAGCACCCTGGTCAAAGCTGAGTTCAGAATCTACAGAGCACCCAACCCCCAGGCCCGCACCTCAGAGCAGAGAGTAGAGATCTATCAGGTACTGACAACATTACACCAGTTAGACCCATCACAATACCATATACCCACTCCAGGTATCATATCATAGAACTGCAACTGCAATACAGTGGCGTCTGAAATTATTGACACCCCTCATAAAAATGAGCAATAATGATTGTATAAAATAAATAATACAGAGCTATATTGTATGCAAAAGTGTTTTGGGAAATTATATTATTTTATATTAATACTATTGCTCAGAGAAAGAGATTTTGTTTAACAAGTAATCATTTGTTTCTCTCAAAAAGGTAGGGGTTGAAATCATTGACACCGCTCAAATTCTTATAAAGAAAGTAGTCAAAAGTTTAGTATTTGATCCCTTAGTCCTAGTTTGTGACTCTACAAACGTGTTGGATACATTTGCAGTTCAGTTTGGTTGTGTTTCAGATTATTTTGTGCCCAATAGAAATTAATGGTAAATAATGTAGTGTCATTTTGGAGTAACTTTTATTGTAAACGCTCCCTTGTGCGAGCAGTGGACTGATGTTCATGAGCATATCTACAGAGGGTTAAAAGCTATCCTCTGGTTCTCTTTGTCTCTCCCTCTATGTCTCTGTCAGGTGATAAAGCCAGAAGAGCCAACAGGCCCCTCGCAGAGATACATCGATTCCAGAACTGTTCGCCCACGGACCAAGGGGGCGTGGCTCTCTGTGGATGTCACTGACACTGTGAAGGACTGGCTGGCTCATAAGGGTACGTTAACAAGCATATCATATGGCTCTATACCCCTTTATCTACTTAACAACATTCAAGGTGTCACGTAACATTTTACGTGACATAACGTATGGCCCCCAAATCCCCTAAAATGTTACGTGACACCTTGAATGTTGTTAAGTTAGTGGTCATTGCACACACATTTGGAGGTATATATCTGTTCTCCTCTCACCATCTCTCTACCTGTACTTTATCCTCTCATCCTCCATATCACTCTTTCAGAGAGGAACCTGGGTTTGAAGCTGGGTGTTCACTGTCCGTGCTGCACCTTCGTTCCCTCCACCAACAGCATTGTTTTCAATAAGAGTGAGGAGCTGGAGACACGCTTCGCAGGTCTGCTTGTTGTAGAACTTGTTTATGTTAAGTAACATAGACACATAACACATGGCTCTTTAAAAAAAAAAATATGATTGAGGTTCTCAATTCACTTACACACAGCATTCTGGCTGACAAATGTTCCCATTACAGTATGTCTCCATGAGATCACTCCACACCAACCCTTTCTCTCCTTCACCCCTCTCCCTCATTTTCCTCTCCCCCCACTTCTTCTCCCTCCCCCTCTCTTCCTCCTCCTCTTCCCAAGGTCTGGATGATGAGCTGCTTCAGCAGCAGGTGCGGAAGCCGGGGGCAGGCCTGGCTAAGGGCCAGGTAGAGTTTAGTACCAAGACCCCCCACCTCATCCTCACCCTGCTGCCCAGTGACAGGGTAGACAACCCGGGCAAGAAGACCCGCAAGAGGAGGGCCGCTGCAGACCCCACCACCTGCTCCAGGTAGGGGAAACACTGATCCAGAAGCCAAATACCTACATTGTTATCTACAACCATAGAATATACTTATCAGAGCTTTCTCTTTATTTTGGTCTTTGATATGCAGTGATTCTGTATATTTGTTCATAGCCACATTATTGATGATCGTTGTATTGTTGTTATGAATCTATTGGAGGCTTATAGGGAGTCTGCTAGGCTTGCAGTCCTGAAACTTATTAAATAGGATATATCCTGTGTGGATCAGAATGAAAGAGTGTTTTCTGTCCATCTCTCCTACCTGTTGTAGGAATTCAGGCGCGGGCTGCTGTCTGCGATCGCTCTACATCGACTTCCGCCGGGACCTGAACTGGAAGTGGATCCACGAGCCGAAGGGCTACAAGGCCAATTTCTGCTCTGGCAGCTGCCCATACCTCTGGAGCGCTGACAACCACTACAACATGGTTAGTTAACCCCCAACCACTACATTGGCATAAATGTTCTATCACCTCAGTCACAGTCAGGTCTTATGGCTTTATTACCATACACTCACTTTTACAGCATGGCTATACAAGTAGCTGAAATGTCCTGTCATCTCAGCACCATGCACAGTCCGTTGGTTACACGTCCCAGTGCTCCTGCAGAACCATATTGTTCAACACAGTAGTAGGGTTAGATGGAAGTACTTAAAGGGTTAGTGCGCCCAAATTGACCAATTAGTTTCCTTCCCTGTAAGCAGTCGTGGATATGTGGTGGTGTGACAGTGTTATATGATGTATTGTTTTAGCTTTTGTTTTATGTGTAATATACGGGTCTTAATGTGTTTGGACACCAGGAAGAGTGCTGCTGCCTTGGCAGTAACTAATGGGGATCCATAATAAATGCAAATACCAAATACAAATAAGGACAAGTTATGACAGCAATCAATGCTTTGGTTTAGTTTCCCTGGTACTGTTTCCACATGCTAACGTTTTAGCATTTGTGGCACAAATCCCATTCAAGTCACGCAACCGTTATCATTTTTCGCTCATAACATTCAAATCATCTATAAGTGACTTTGTTGAGCTTCACAGTCAATTTTAGATACTTTCGGATGGTTTGCATATGACGTGCAAAAAATTCAAATATCGGTCCCATG
Source organism: Salvelinus alpinus (assembly GCF_045679555.1). Classification (NCBI taxonomy): domain Eukaryota; kingdom Metazoa; phylum Chordata; class Actinopteri; order Salmoniformes; family Salmonidae; genus Salvelinus; species Salvelinus alpinus. Next base: position 84,878,294 of record NC_092089.1, on the reverse strand, counting down.
ACTTGAATGGGATTTGTACCACAAAAGGAAACAGTGCCAGGGAAACTAAACCAAAGCATGGATTGCTTTCATACCTGGTCCATAGACTGCTTACAAGGTAAGGACACAAATGTGTCATTTTGTAATTTGGTTGAACTCTCTCTTTAAGTAGTGGTGTTGTGATATTTCCTGTTCTCTCTCTCACTCACACAGATCCTGCCGCTGTATAACAAGCTGAACCCTGAGGCGTCGGCATCTCCGTGCTGCGTACCTCAGGACCTGGAGCCTCTGACCATCGTTTACTTCATGGGCCGAACGCCCAAGGTAGAGCAGCTCTCCAACATGGTGGTCAGGTCCTGCAAGTGCCGCTGACACAGGAGCCCAGCGGCGGGAGAGGGGGAAGGAGGAGGAAAAGAGCTGGACAAAACAACAACTACTTGTGGTCCTCAAAGCAATAAGGACAGACTGACCCTCTCTTTCTATATATTCAACCCTTCATTTCACTTACACATTTTACACAGTCGGAGTCTGGCACAGGTTGGTTTTTTTCAAATCTCACAAGTATGAAACTGAGAAATTGTCTTCAGCTGTGGATCTTTTCCCCACTTTCATAAGGTCAAAAATACTGTAAATATCTTATTCATTGAAATAGCTTTATTAAACTTTATTCACGTTTTCAAAATCTGATATTAAAGTGTTTTGATTGGAAATACAATGTGTGCTTGTTGCATAAGATTGTGAACTCTACAAAGTAGCTTTAGGCAGAGATCTGTGTGCATTTACTAAAGGGAGATGATTTTTATGTGAGCTAGTTTTCCTTTGGGCTGAAAGAGGGAGAGAAGGAGATGGAGAGAGAAAGAGGCTGAGAGAGAATAGAAGGGAAAGAGGCTGAGAGAGAGAAGAGAAAATGACAGCGCGAGAGAGGGGAGTGAGGAGAAGACAGAGAAGGAGAAAGAGCAAGAAATATAGGAGAGAGGGAAAGCAAAAGAAAGGATAGAGAGAGTGAGGTTGTGTGTCCAGGCAGTAGAGGCCTCTAGCCAGCTCTCTGCGGTAAGGGCTGAAATCTGCTGGCGTAAACAGGATGTGAAAGATTTCCAGAAAGCGACCACTCACGGAATGCCAGATTTAAACCCGTTCAGGGTTTGTGGTGAGAGGAGAGGAGGAATGAAACAGAAAGGAGGTTTTCAAAGGAGAGACGTGGGCTGATAGGCACAATTTGGAACACATCCACTTTGGACAGGGGTAGCCATTTTGTAGCCGTAGCAAATGTGTAACTATTAGGTCTGGCATGGTAGGGCTTTGCACAGCTGTAACCAAACTTTTTATTTATTTGTCATTTACTTCTTACTTGATTGCTGTTTGTATAAAATGTTAAGGTCATATTGGTACCATGGATCCAGTCACACAAATCAAAGTTTGGCCACGTTAACCACTTTTGATAAGATGCATAAAAACTCAAAATACATCCACCCTGGAACTCAAATTATATTTAGGCCTTCTGGTATTTCAGTGGTTTGAGAGAGAGACTGTAGTGTTCTGTATGTTTATCTCTATGCTCTGTGTACTCCTGTGGTTGACACTGAACCTAGAGAGAAACAGAGTGGGTCTGTTCGGCTGCCAAGTCAGCCTGCTTTATGCGCCAAACACAGAAAGGTGATGAAAAATAGATAGTGCCTAGAGCGTTGGACATTGCGCCTGACACAGTAACCAGACTGTACCCCCATTAACCCTCTCCTCCTCCCCCAGTCCCTGTGAGCCTTTCTGGGGCCCCGCCCGTCCCTGTCCTTCCTCTCTGGGAAAAGGACGTGTGGCCTCTCTGTAGGGGGGGGGGGGGGGGGACGTGTGGCCTCTCTGTAAGGGGGAAGGAGGGGTGAGAGGACGTGAGGGGGGTAGACCCCTGAGTGGCTGGCAGGCTGCAGGACGGAGGGGTGGTGAGGTAACACCCCTCCGTCCCCGGCTGTAAACCAGCCCAGCATCTGTTAGTCCTTTCCACCTAACTACCCCTTACTATATTCAACCTGCACTTATCCCAAAGTAACACTCCTCTGGGTGTCTGAGTGTGTGTGTCTGGGTGAGTGGCCTTGAGATGGTGTGTAGTGTGTGTGTGTCTGTGCTTGTGTGTGTAGTATGTGCACATACAATCTGACATCCCTTCCAGCCCCACCCACACCTCTCTCACCACTCCCCAAGGCCTCTCTACACAGTATATCATGTTGTTATCTCATCAGTCTATCAAACATACAGTATTGTAGGTTTGTATAGGACTTTCCTTTATTTAGAAAAGCACAATTCTATTTTAAATACCAGTTTGGCACATACACATTCAGGGCAACAGAACAGCGTCAAAACAAACAAGCTATACAAGCAGAGTACTGAATATCCCACATGCTGAAGGACACTGGATATACAGGGATATGGATCTCTGACACCAGATCTAAATGGTAATTTAAAAAAGTCCTTCCACTTTAGTGTCATTTAAAAACGGTGGCTGAGGTTGGGCTGAGCTCCAGTAGCAGACAGGACAGCAGCCTCTACACCTATGCAGAGGAGCTGTTGTACTACACTTGGTACTATTTCTCAACCCAGTGAGTCTGACTTCACTGAGCTGAGACAGTTTATATATTCTATATCTGTGCTGCTGAATACATTCATTGGTTTTCATACAAATATTTCTCAATGGTGACTGTGGTCCTCAGTCAGTGAGATCTAATGAATTATTGGCCTGGGCCACATTTATCCCCAGTACATAAGTCCATCTGAGCTTTAAGGTCTGCTTCTCCTTTGGACACTGGTAATAAAGACCAGCCTTAGTATCCCCCTTCATGACCTGTGTCTGTCAGTTTGTTCATCAGTCTCTGAGATGGGGGAGGGGTGGGGAGGTTAGAGGAGGGGACTGCATGTCACTGTGTCAGTCTCTGAGATGGGGGAGGGGGGGAGGAGTCGGGGGGTTAGAGGGGGGCTGCATGTCGCTGTCCCTCCTCTCCTTCAGCTGCCTCCTCATGCTCCTCCTGCGGTGTATCCGGGGACGAGGACTGACACCCCCCTCAACCGTCTGGTTCCGGTCACTTAGCGTGTCTGACGACTCGTCGATGTAGGCCAAGTTCTCCCCGAAGAAATCTAGCATCTTGCAGCCTGGCGGGGTGGGCAAAGGGGTCATGGGGAGCGGCATGGTGGAGTTGGGCGACTTGGGGAGTTGCTGGAGAGGCACAGGGAACCGGACGTCCTCCCTGAAATATACCAGCCTGGATCCTCCATGGCGTCCCCTCTGTTCAGTACAGAGAGACCCACTGGGGTCAAAACTAGCAAAAGGCATCCTCCGCCCTGGCATACACATGTCAGAGGTGTGAGAGTCAGAGGAGGAGACAACTGATCTGGAGTCAGAATCTGGAGACTCGGACACAGAGCCCGACTCCCATGGCATCATCATTATCGCAACAGGATCAGGGTCATAGTCTAACTCCATCACGGAGCGCGCCGCAGGCATCGACAGCGACCTCGCAACCGTCCGGCCCTCTGACCTCGCATTGACCCTGCAATCTGCCCTCAAACCTACCCCTAGCCCCATCCCTGGTCCTAACCTCACCCCCTCAGTCCTAACCTCACCCCCCCCTAACCTCACGACCTCCAGACGGGTCATGGAGCGTGTGACCCACCTATTGGGCAGATGTCCGTTCTCCCCTATGGCGCCCTGCCTGCCGCGGTGCCCCAGCGCCCCCCTGCGGACCCGTCGCCGGGTGCTGCGTTTCCAGCGGCGCCGCTGCAGCAGGAAGGGGTCATTGAGTTCCAGAGGGTTGGGGATCCGGAAGTCCATGGACATGTTCTGGATGTTCTGGGTCCAGTCTGTAGCATGGGCCCTCAACTCCTCCATCTGAGAGAGAGAAAGGGGAGGGAGAGGGAAAGAGTCAGAGAAAGAGAGGTGTCCCAGAGACCCAGAGAAAGACAGAGACAGAGGATAAGTAAATATCGACAGTACAAATCCAAATTCCCTTTCAGTAAATCTTTGTCCAGATCTTGTCATATCGACTGTTTCCCTTTCACCAGCCCTTACAATCATTTGGTTTGTGTCCCACTCACTACCACTCACCTCAGCACGTGTTTTCTTGGACAGCACCCGCAGCCAGTTCCCGATCATGGTGAGTATGGAAGCAAAGTAAGCCAGGCCAAACACTATCCAGAGCCACACAAGGGGCTTAAACAGATCTCCGTCCCGCCGGTTAGCACCTACGCACAAGGACATTGACGCATTGGAATCGCATGGAAGGAGCACATGCATGCACATACACACAAACAAAAGGGCTTAGACAGGTCCATATCCCTATGAAATATCAAGTGTATCTTTCATAGTGTGTATCCTGATAGAAATGTGTAGTGTGTGTACTCTCAGTGAGTCTGTACTGTCCAAAGTGTGTACAGTGTCTTTCATGTACCAAGTGTTCACTTCATACCTGCTACATAGTCTCCGAAGCCGACCGTGGTCAGGGTGATGACCACAAAGTAGAGCGCCTCCAGAAAGGACCAGTCCTCCACTTCCTTAAACACCAGCGTTGGCACGGCGAGGAAGATCAGACAGCCAATCAGGATGGACAGAACGGCAGACATGACCCGCACATAAGTGGGACTGACCCGCCGCTTCTGAGAGAGGGGCAGAGAGAGAGGGGGATACAAAATAAGAAGGGAGAGACTGATGAATTAAAAGAAGGAGAGATGAGGGTAAGATCTTCCTCAAGATGATCAAATAATGTGCCTTTTCTTTGATAAACAATAAAGTTTAGTTTTTTTAGTACTGCAAAGTTACATTGGGAAGTATCTAATGACTGACTGAATGTGTAAGCTGGCTTCTGTTCTACTTGTGTGTAAGATGTTTCAAATGCTAGAGACTCCAAGACGGCCTCTTCTGTTTACAGCACAGTGACATCACTTAAGCAGCCCCTGAGACAGGCGAGTACAATGAGATGACATCCTGTAAATGAAGCAGCCCCCGAGACAAGACAGTCTCACCAGGAAGAGTGTCTCCATCTTCCACACGGCCTTCCTCAGCCCCGTCCCCATGTGGTCCCCGACACCAGCCAGCAGGAAACCAAACATAGGGATCCCTACCAGGGCATAACACACGCAGAACAGCTGGCCCCATTTGGTCCTGGGAGAAAGGTTACCAAACCCTGAGGACAGAGGGAGACCATATACAGTGGGGAGAACAAGTATTTGATACACTGCCGATTTTGCAGGTTTTCCTACTTACAAAGCATGTAGAGGTCTGTAATTTTTATCATAGGTACACTTCAACTGTGAGAGACGGAATTTAAAACAAAAATCCAGAAAATCACATTGTATGATTTTTAAGTAATTAATTCGCATTTTATTGCATGACATAAGTATTGGATACATCAGAAAAGCAGAACTTAATATTTGGTACAGAAACCTTTGTTTGCAATTACAGAGATCATACGTTTCCTGTAGTTCTTGACCAGGTTTGCACACACTGCAGCAGGGATTTTGGCCCACTCCTCCATACAGACCTTCTCCAGATCCTTCAGGTTTCGGGGCTGTCGCTGGGCAATACGGACTTTCAGCTCCCTCCAAAGATTTTCTATTGGGTTCAGGTCTGGAGACTGGCTAGGCCACTCCAGGACCTTGAGATGCTTCTTACGGAGCCACTCCTTAGTTGCCCTGGCTGTGTGTTTCGGGTCGTTGTCATGCTGGAAGACCCAGCCACGACCTATCTTCAATGCTCTTACTGAGGGAAGGAGGTTGTTGGCCAAGATCTCGCGATGCATGGCCCCATCCATCCTCCCCTCAATACGGTGCAGTCATCCTGTCCCCTTTGCAGAAAAGCATCCCCAAAGAATGATGTTTCCACCTCCAAGCTTCACGGTTAGGATGGTGTTCTTGGGGTTGTACTAATCCTTCTTCTTCCTCCAAACACGGCGAGTGGAGTTTAGACCAAAAAGCTCTATTTTTGTCTCATCAGACCACATGACCTTCTCCAATTCCTCCTCTGGATCATCCAGATGGTCATTGGCAAACTTCAGACGGGCCTGGACATGCGCTGGCTTGAGCAGGGGGACCTTGCGTGCGCTGCAGGATTTTAATCCATGACGGCGTAGTGTGTTACTAATGGTTTTCTTTGAGACTGTGGTCCCAGCTCTCTTCAGGTCATTGACCAGGTCCTGCCGTGTAGTTCTGGGCTGATCCCTCACCTTCCTCGTGATCATTGATGCCCCACGAGGTGAGATCTTGCATGGAGCCCCAGACCGAGGGTGATTGACCGTCATCTTGAACTTCTTCCATTTTCTAATAATTGCGCCGACAGTTGTTGCCTTCTCACCAAGCTGCTTGCCTATTGTCCTGTAGCCCATCCCAGCCTTGTGCAGGTCTACAATTTTAGCCCTGATGTCCTTATACAGCTCTCTGGTCTTGGCCATTGTGGAGAGTCTGGAGTCTGTTTGATTGAGTGTGTGGACAGGTGTCTTTTATACAGGTAACGAGTTCAAACAGGTGCAGTTAATACAGGTAATGAGTGGAGAACAGGAGGGCTTCTTAAAGAAAAACTAACAGGTCTGTGAGAGCCGGAATTCTTACTGGTTGGTAGGTGATCAAATACTTATGTCATGCAATAAAATGCGAATTAATTACTTAAAAATCATACAATGTGATTTTCTGGATTTTTGTTTTAAATTCCGTCTCTCACAGTTGAAGTGTACCTATGATAAAAATTACAGACCTCTACATGCTTTGTAAGTAGGAAAACCTGCAAAATCGGCAGTGTATCAAATACTTGTTCTCCCCACTGTATATTCACCTATATGTTCATCTATATAATTAAAAAATGATTCAATTCACCAGCATGTCTATTGAGGTTCATTGTATTTTCTGAGATTGGATAATTCATTTTCTGTCAAATTCAAAATACACATCTGGCTGACTAAGTTATTACCAAACGGTTTGCAGGAGGGAAAAAATGAACAAAGGCTCACCGATGGTGGTGATGATGGTACCACAGAAGAAGAAGGCGCTGGCCAGGTCCCACCTGCTAGTGAAGTTGGTGGAGCTGTGTTTTACATCCAGGCCCGCCTCCACCGCCTTCACCACACTCTGACAGTACAGAGACAGAACAGACAGGCTAGGGCTACATCTGGGGGTGTTCTTTTTACAATTTTAGTTTTTAGTAAATAGATAAATAAATAAATAAATATAAAATTACCAGGAATTCAGCTAAAAATGTGTTTAATTTAGGAAATCTGTTTCCAAGTATATCCCACGAATAAAAAAAAAAGACGTGATTGTATCTCAATGTAATTTTCATTTCAAAGCCCTTTTGGTGCCTAGTTGTGATTCATTTACAAATGATTCTAATTATGTTCCGGCCCCCCGACCATCCACACTGACAAAAATCATCCCATGGCTGAATGTAGTTGCCTACCCCTGAGCTACACCTTCTCAGTGGGAGTTCTACACTGGACTTTGTTTAGATGAGGTTCTTCTCAGATGTGTTTTAACTCGTCTGTCTGTTCAAGTGTATGCTTTCACTCTCTCAAGTTATTCCTGCCAAGGTGTATATTATGTGTGTTTATGTCTGCTTGCTCTGGTGTGTGTGTCTATCTCTCTGCTCAAATGTGTGTGCTCTATGGTGTGTGTGTCTATCTCTCTGCTCAAATGTGTGTGCTCTATGGTGTGTGTGTCTATCTCTCTGCTCAAATGTGTGTGCTCTATGGTGTGTGTGTCTATCTCTCTGCTCAAATGTGTGTGCTCTATGGTGTGTGTGTCTATCTCTCTGCTCAAATGTGTGTGCTCTATGGTGTGTGTGTCTATCTCTCTGCTCAAATGTGTGTGCTCTGGTGTGTGTGTACCTTGATGAGGTCGCTGAGGTTCTGTGCGGTGACACAGGAGTGGTTTTGGAGGAAGTCACGTGTGGTACGGAGCAGCTTCTCGTGCTCCTTGCTCTCCTTGGGGCTTTCCAGGGTCCGGAACACCAGCGCCCCTATCACCAGGTACAGCATGACCCCTGCCAGCAGGGCCAGCAGGGTGGGGCACCGCATCACCCCGAGCTCACCCCCCCACCACAGGAGTCAGGTTTCGCCAGGGTCTGCTCTACGGCCTCTTCCACGATACACACGGTGGCACAGCTGCATGCATGCACGCACACACACACACACACACCATTTTTAGTTTGGTTTTACTATCCTTGTGGGAAACAGAATAGTAAAACAAGGGGAAAATAATTGTTGGCCCCCACAAGGGAAAAGGGCTATTTCAGGTTTAGGGGTTAGGTTCACAAATAGGATTAAGATTAGGTTTAAATTTAGAGTTAGGGGTTTAGGTTAGGTTAAGGGTTAGGGAAAATAGGATTTTGAGTGTGTGTGTTCAATGATGATGATCTCGTTCTGGAAATATAAGATCAGGAACAACTTTGATAATGGGGATTATTTGAGGAGCTATATCAAGGAAAAAACAACATAGAGCAGGTGGTTCTCTGGTCATTTCCAGAACATGAAAGTGTGAGACAAGATATGAAGTTTATCTCCTATAGAGGTAAATCCATTTGAATTCAATAACTTTTTTACATCATCCCTTATGATTTAAACAACAATTTCCAGACATGTTTCCCCATGGAAGAAGTGGTCAGAAAGTGACTTTTTGGACATGAATGCCAGAACATTCAGGAGATAAATGGTGCTCAAAGTTAACCCGTTTTGCAGAACCCGCCACACCGTGAGACATACATGTCTTCATCACTGGAAAAGATAAATGGTTGAATTTGATATCATTTAAACGCTTTCAAACAGGGTTGTCAAACTACTTGATAATTTCTTTTAAAAAGTTTAAATAAAAATGACATTTAACCTTCAACATCAATTACCTAAAAATGCCTAAACTCTGATTTTTTTCATATTAGCATATGCTTTATCTTAGACCCTACTTTACATCATCTCAGGTTTTTGTGTTGTGCCCACCATTGGTTGAGACACAGCATGCTCTTGGATACAGGGTGGGTGTCATTTCTATCATAGAAATATAATTAATAGAATGGACCTATCGATTCAGACCACTGTAAATTAGCTGGAACACCATTGAAATGTTTACTTCTAATTAAAACCACAAAGATGGCCGCCGGTCCACCTGTGTTGAATTTCAAATTAAATGGTCATGTCCATTCCATTGTCTAGATTTCTATAATTTCAATAAGTTTCCTATGGAGAATTGACAGTATAATTTAAAACAAAAGATAATCCCATTCAAGTCAACATTCTCTACCATCTTTGTGGTAGCATTTGAAAGTTGACATTTCAATTTAATTGCCATTTGAGTACAATTAACAGCCAAAACATGACAACAACCCTGTATTCAAGAGCATGTTTGGTCTCAACCGATGGCAGGCACAACACAAAAACATCAGATGATGTAAAATAGGGTCTATGGGTGTTTTCACACGTGGTACCTTTCAGCCATTCTTTGTGAACTCAGTGCGGTTCGCTTCATTGTTTTGTGCAGTGTGAACACTCCAATGGAACTCAGACTTCTCAAAAGAGCCTCCGAAGCGAACTCTCCAGAGGTGATCTGAGTCCGGTTCCCTTTTTAAGGGCAATGTGAACACACAGCTCCCCAGGTTCACTTGTCATTATTCCTGCACCCCACACACTAGACTACTGCAACACCGTTTCCCCCAGCCACAAACCCTGCCACACTAGACTACTGCAACACCGTTTCCCACAGCCATAACCCCTCACACTAGACTACTGCAACACCGTTTCCCCCAGCCACAAACCCTGACACACTAGACTACTGCAACACCGTTTCCCACAGCCATAACCCCTCACACTAGACTACTGCAACACCGTTTCCCACAGCCATAAACCCTCACACTAGACTACTGCAACACCGTTTCCCCTGCCATAACCCCTCACACTAGACTACTGCAACACCGGTTCCCCTGCCACAAACCCTCACACTAGACTACTGCAACACCGTTTCCCTAGCCATAAACCCACACATTAGACTACTGCAACACCGTTTCCCCTGCCATAACCCCTCACACTAGACTACTGCAACACCGTTTCCCCAGCCATAACCCCTCACACTAGACTACTGCAACACCGTTTCCCCTGCCATAACCCCTCACACTAGACTACTGCAACACCGTTTCCCCAGCCATAACCCCTCACACTAGACTACTGCAACACCGTTTCCCCTGCCATAACCCCTCACACTAGACTACTGCAACACCGTTTCCCCTGCCATAACCCCTCACACTAGACTACTGCAACACCGTTTCCCCAGCCATAACCCCTCACACTAGACTACTGCAACACCGTTTCCCCCAGCCATAACCCCTCACACTAGACTACTGCAACACTGTTTCCCCTGCCATAAACCCTCACACTAGACTACTGCAACACCGTTTCCCCTGCCATAAACCTTCACATTGTTGCTACAAATGAGAGAAGATGATGATGTGCAGGTGTAACAGTTTTGCTTCCGTCCCTCTCCTTGCCCCAAACTGGGCTCGAACCAGGGAACTTCGGCACACATCAACAACTGACACCCTCGAAGCATCGTTACAGCTCCACAAAAGCTGCGGCCCTTGCAGGGCAAGTTGAACAACTACTTCAAGGTCTCAGAGCGAGTGACGTCACCAATTAAAACGCTATTAGCGCGCACCCCGCTAACAATTTCACACCGGTTACACAGGTTCGCAGGAAAAAATACACATGCTGTTTTTGGATATTCATTTGTGTTTGTCAAGGAGGCACAGAAATTCCTAAATATGTTTGGAGTTCAGTTCAGATGATTTGTTTTCAATATGTGATCTATTGGCTAAGAGAGCTTCAAAAGCTATTTATTCGATTGTGGAGTTTGAATAGTGTGAGAAGACAACATCGGGTGTACCATTTTCAATGAGAGCATTATTTATCTGCAGTTATTCTTCTGCTATTTATCCTGTGGCAAATAATATTTGTGTGTTAATAGTATCTTCTGATGATGGTTATTATGCCTCATCTTTTATCTAATTGGAATATATTAACTTCCAAAATATAAGTAGGTATCATCTAGCTGTCCGATAACACGTTCTGATGGAATAGCTTGTCCTGCACTTTGTAAAAACCCAGAATGCATTGAGTGAATGTTGGAAATTACTTTACTTTTTTTAGTATAAAATAGGTATGGTGGGGTATGCAAAAAGGTCAAATTAAAAAAAAATATATATATATTCTATGTCACATGCAACAGGTGTAGACTTTACTGTGAAACACTTACGAGACATTTACCAACAACGCAGAGTTCAAAAGGAAAAAGAAAATAGTAACAATAAAATAACAATAAGGACATATACACAAGGAGTACCAAAGAAGTGCCATCTCTTGAATGATTCGGCATTCAGGTCCAAAAATCACTTTAGGCAAATATGTATATATGTATATATGATTTCATTCAAATCAAAAGGGGTGCTGTCAAAAAGTGATTGAATTCAACTGGATTTACCCAAAGAGGAAAGTGTGACGTTACTACCGTTAAGACATCCCGCTCTAAACAACTCACTTGTCCACGTTTTATCCATCCTGAAGATCTGGTGATGAGAGTCCTCTCTCCTCTCTACCAGGCCCAGGGCTGAAAGGGGGAATAGTAGGAGGGTTCAGACCAGCGTCTACGTTAGTGCCCCTGTCATAACAACACACACTGACACTCACCAGACTGCCCCGGATATCAACTGGCCAACGTTTTTAAACGATTAGCCTCTGCCAACCTGCTAAACATACATCTCGCTGTTAATCTAAGTATGTTTAGGATGCTTATCTTTATCTAGTTTAAACAGTTTGTTTTCTTTAAATGATATTCACCTCCAGAACCAGAAGATGGCCATGGTGTTCCAAAGAACTGCGTCAACGTTCTGATATTTCCTGGAGTTCTCTGTTAGCATTCTGATCTAATGGAACGCATTGGTTTGTATGGACGTCTATGCATTGGCTGAAAATGTATTATTTGTTATCGTTGTCTAAACCTATCCTGGCATATTTTTATATCTTTATAAGATATGTGTGTTTGATGTGTTGTGAAATATCCCTGCTCAAACAGCGTGACATAAATTGTGATAAATCATCATGTTTCCAATGTATTGCAGTTAAAAACAAAAAGGAGTGCAGAACTGCCAAGTAGGGAAGAGGCTTTGGCGCCAGTCTCCACCTAGCTCATAAGATGGATGTAAAACAGCAGGTTATTTGTCTAATGATTCATATTTAGGGTACATTTGTCATACAATAAAATGTAATGCTATCAGTCATTTATATTGAGAGCTTAAAGATACATCATAAAGAATGTTTCCAACATTTCCCTCAGCATTTGATATGGCCAATGTTCTTTGGAAGGACAGTTAGATTTTGTTACCCAAATCACTGACTGAAAGCTATGAAACTGTTTTTGGGGAGAAAAACAATTGACAGTCATGCAAGTAAGTAAATCATTCAATGAAATGTCACAAAAACAGATAATGTCCCCAGGTACATTTTGGGGCAGCAGGTAGCCTAGTGGTTAGAGCGTTGGGCCAGTAACCAAAAGGTTGCTAGATCAAATCCCTGAGCTGACAAGGTAAAAATCTGTCGTTCTGCCCCTGAACACGGCAGTTAACCCACTGTTCCTAGGCTGTCATTGTAAATAAGAATTTGTTCTTAACTGACTTTGTTAAATAAAATTATGTGCTAATTTTATTTAAAAAACAGGTGTAGACTATAAAAAAGTTGTAGACTATAAAAAAAACTGATGACCCCACCAGAACCAAAGCCTACACTTGAACACAGAAACACGTTATACATACGATGATGCCAGTTAGTTCTCCCTTGCAATCCACACACCACAAACAAGTACATAAATGTATTTTCAGACAACAAATACTGTATATTACTAATAGGTGAGAAAATAAACCAATCTGAACAAAGCAACTGACTTTAAATCCTACCTGAGTTCAGGAGAAACAATGAAGTCTGAAGAACCAGTATGTGCTTCTTGGTGTCCAGGCTCTTCTCACCATCAACCGCTCTATGAGTAGAAGTGTGTATGTCCAAACGCTCACAGAGTAGAAGTGTGTGTCCACTAAGTAAGTGTGTGTGTGTGTTCCTGGCAGTGGGAAGGTGTTTCCCCATGCTCAGGACTCTACATCACTGTGATGGAGGAGAAGAGGGATTATAGGAAGTTTGTGTGTGTGTGTGTGTGTGTGTGTCTCTCTCATAGGGCCAGGAGTTTTGAGGCACTGCTTTTTCCAGTAGTTCCAGCACTGTCCACTGGTGTTGCTGCAGGTAGGAAACCCTAGGAAATGTTCTGTAATTGACACATGCTTTCTCCAATCAATCAATGTCTGGTTGTACGTATGTGTTTGGCGGAGGGATTGCCAGCAGCAAATCTCAATCGCACAAAACCTATTATTTAGCAGGGAATACAATTTGTAGATCAGTAATTCTACACCTCAATTTGCTCAAACTCGCCCAAAATATGTCCACGTTAAGTAGATCATTATTTATACTGAACAAAAATATAAAGCAGATCATTATTTATACTGAACAAAAATATAAACGCAACAATTTCTATTTATTCAAAGTTTTTTAAATTATTATTTAAAAAATTGCCCCATTTTCTCCCCAATTTCGTGGTATCCAAATTGGTAGTCCCAGTCTTGTCTCATCGCTGCAACTCCCGTACGGACTCGGGAGAGGCGAAGGTTGAGAGCGGTGTGTCCTCTGAAACACAACCCAACCAAGCCGCACTGCTTCTTGACACAATGCCCACTTAACCCTGAAGCCAGCCAAATCAATGTGTCGGAGGAAACACCGTGCACCTGGCGACGATGTCAGCGTGCACTGCGCCCGGCCCGCCACAAGAGTCGCTTGTGCGCGATGGGACAAGGACATCCCTGCCGGCCAAACCCTCTCGTAACCCGCACGACGCTGGGCCAATTGTGCGCTGCCCCATGGGTTTCCCGGTGCGGCTGGCTGCGACAGAGCCTGGACTCGAACCCAGAATCTCTAGTGGCACAGCTAGCACTAGGGAGGCCCACAAACGCAACAATTTCAAGGATTTTACTGAGTTACAGTTCATATGAGGAAATCAGTCAATTGAAATAAATTCATTAGGCCCTAGATTTCACGACTGAGAAAACAGATACGCATCTGTTGGTCACAGATAAATTTAAAAAAAAATGGGCCTCAGGATCTTGTCGCATTATTTCTGTGCATTCAAATTGCCATCGATAAATGCAATTGTGTTTGTTGTGCGTAGCTTATGCCTGCCCAAACCCTAACCCCACAATGAGGTACTCTGTTCACAACGTTGACATCAGCAAACCGCTCGCCCACACAACGCCATATACGTGGTCTGCGGTTGAGGCCAGGTTGAACGTACTGCAAATTCTCTAAAATGACGATGGAAGCAGCTTATGGCAGAGAAATTAACATCCAATTATCTGGCAACCACTCTGGTGGACATTCCTGAGATATTTGTGGCATTGTGTTGTGTGACAAAACTGCTCATGTTAGAGAGGCCTTTTATTGTCTGAAGCACAAGGTGCACCTGTGTAATGATCATGCTGTTTAATCAGCTTCTTGATATGCCATCCCTCTTGGAAAGGAGAATGCTCACTAACAGAGATGTAAACAAATTTGTGCACAAAAAAACGTTTTTTTTGTGAGTATGGAACATTTCTGGGATCTTTTATTTCAGCTGATGAAACATGGGACCAACACTTTAGATGTGTTAATATTTTTGTTCAGTATATTAAGCAGGTGAGGAGTTTTTGTATGGGGGGCAATGAGTGTCGAATTTAGTAAAGATAAAAAAGTATTGCTATTTTGATACGTGCGGCTTATTTGATCTAATAGAAGTTTTGTAATGCTTAGGTTGCTACGTGTGTACCAATATAAGTGTGATGCGCGTGACTTCCTTAAAAAAAACACTAATTCGGAGTTGTCCCTGTTGATATTTGAGCCGGTCTACGCATATTCATGAGCCAGCATAGCATCTCACTCTCCATTGAATACAGGTGGTTGACATCAACACCCCTCATCGAATATTCAAATATGTTCAAATAACAAGATGTATCCACCAATCGAAAGAGATAAATAGGTGGGAGGTTGACAGCCCGCTGTTCCACTCTGTGGACAACGAAACCCATTGTTAGGGTGGAGACAAGCATCTCATCATATCCACTATCTTGGAAGACAACATTTCCGACATGCTGATCCTCAACACAAATCAAATTGTATTAGTCACATGCGCCGAATACAACAGGTGTAGACCTTACAGTGAAATGCTTACTTACAAGCCCCTAACCAACAATGCAGTTCAAAAAATATGAATAAGAAATTAAAGGAACAAGTAATTAAAGAGCAGCAGTAAAATAACAGTAGCGAGACTATATACAGGGGGTACCGGTACAGAGTAAATGTGCGGGGGCACCGGTTAGTCAAGGTAATTGAGGTAATATGTACATGTAGGTAGAGTTATTAAAGTGATAACGCATAGATAACAGAGTAGCAGCGGTGTAAAATAGGGGGTGGGGGCAATGAAAATAGTCTGGGTAGCCATTTGATTAGATGTTCAGGAGTCTTAAGGCTTGGAGGTAGAACTGTTTAGAAGCCTCTTGGACCTAGACTTGGCGCTCCGGTACCGCTTGCCGTGCGGTAGCAGAGAGAACAGTCTATGACTAGGGTGCCTGGAGTCTTTGACAATTTTTAGGGCCTTCCTCTGACATCGCCTGGTACAGAAGTCCTGGATGGCAGAAAGCTTGGCCCCAGTGATGTACTCGGCCGTACACACTACCCTCTGTAGTGCCTTGCGGTCGGAGGCCGAGCAGTTGCCACACCAGGCAGTGATGCAACCAGTCAGGATG
The DNA here is from genome assembly GCF_045679555.1 of Salvelinus alpinus. NCBI lineage: Eukaryota > Metazoa > Chordata > Actinopteri > Salmoniformes > Salmonidae > Salvelinus > Salvelinus alpinus. The sequence continues at coordinate 84,862,447 of NC_092089.1, read as the reverse complement.
CTCTCGATGGTGCAGCTGTAGAACCTTTTGAGGATCTGAGGACTCATGCCAAATCTTTTTAGTCTCCTGAGGGGGAATAGGTTTTGTCGTGCCCTCTTCACGACTGTCTTGGTGTGCTTGGACCATGTTAGTTTGTTGATGTGGACGCCAAGGAACTTGAAGCTCTCAACCTGCTCCACTACAGCCCCGTCGATGAGAATTCGGGCATGCTCGGTCCTCCTTTTCCTGTAGTCCACAATCCTCTCCTTTGTCTTGATCATGTTGAGGGAGAGGTTGTTGTCCTGGCACCACATGGCCAGGTCTTTGACCTCCTCCCTATGGGCTCTCTCGTCGTTGATCAGGCCTACACCACTGTTGTCATCGGCAAACTTGATGGTGTTGGAGTTGTGTGGGCGTGCAGTCATGAGGGAACAGGGGGTACAGGAGGGGACTGAGCACACATCCCCGAGGGGCCCCATTATTGAGGATCAGCATGGCGGATGTGTTGTTACCTACCCTTACCACCTGGGGGCGGCCCGTCAGGAAGTCCAAGATCCAGTTGCAGAGGGAGGTGTTTAGTCCCAGGGTCCTTAGCTTAGTGATGAGCTTTGAGGGCTCTATGGTGCTGAACTCTGAACTGTAGTCAATGAATAGCATTCTCACATAGGTGTTCCTTTTGTCCAGGTGGGAAAGGGCAGTGTGGAGTGTAATAGAGATTGCATCATCTGTGGATCTGTTGGGGCGGTATGCAAATTGGAGTGGGTCTAGGGTTTCTGGGATAATGGTGTTGTGAGCCATGACCAGTCTTTGATGTGAACCATGACCAGTGAGCCATGACCAGACAAGCACTTTATGGCTACTGATGTGCGTGTTATGGGTCGGTAGTCATTTAGGCAGGTTACCTTGGTGTTCTTGGGCACAGACTCAGACAGGGAGAGGTTGAAGATGTCAGTGAAGACACTTGCACGGGGGAACAGGTGTGTGTGCTCAGCGCCCTCCTGTACTCCCTGTTCACCCATAACTGCATGGCTACGCACGTCTCCAACTCAATCAACATTGGTAGACCTGATTACCAACAACGATGAGAGCCTACAGGGAGGTGGTGACGGGGCTGTAGTGGAGAGGGTCAAAAGCTTCAAGTTCCTCGGCGTGTAACATCACTGGGGACCTGAAAAGGTCCCTTCACACTGACAGCACCTCTTCAACCTCAGGAGTCGGAAGAAATTTGGCTTGGCCCCTAAGACCCTCACGTACTTCTACAGATACACCATCGAGAGCATTCTGTCGGGCTGTATCACCGCATGGTACGGCAACCGCAGGGCTCTCCAGAGGGTGGTGCGGTCAGCCCAACGCATCGCCGGGGGCACACTGCCTGCCCTTCAGGACATCTAAAGCACCCGGTGTCACAGGAAGGCCAAAAATATCAAAGACCTCAGCCACCCAAGCCACAGCCTGTTCATCCCGCTAGAAGGTGGAGACAGTACAGGTGCATCAAAGCTGGGACCGAGACTGATAAACAGCTTCCATCTCCAGGCCATCGGACTGTTAAACAATCACCACTAGCCTAGTCATTCAGTACCCTGCTCTGAACCTTAGAGACTGCTGCCCTATGTACTGTACATAGTCATTTAACACTGGTCACTTTGTTTACATAGTGTATTCTAGTCAAGGCTCATCCTATATAACTACTGCTGTACACCTTTTCTATTCATATACTGTCTATACACACACACCATTAGATATATATATATATATATATCACATACACATATATACACACACACACATTTTGGTTTTTGCCCTAACACTACACCGCATATTCATATTATCAAAGCTTGACGATGAGTTGGTTATTTGAATCAGCTGTGTAGTGCTATGGCAAAAACCACAAAGTGCACCCATTGGGATCCCGAGGACCGAGTTAGGGAAATCCTAGTCATTACTTTAAGCATGACAAAGCTATGGGGTAGGAGCAGAACCCCTGTCTGTTTCCTGATGTCCATTTAGAGGGGCTTAGCTCTTTAAACCCATACATTCCTAACTACAGTGAGTTTGGATGAGAACACAGACAGAGGTGTCTTGAGCAACATTAAGTTATCACAGTGTAATCCACTCATATTTATCCAGTCATCAAACTCGAGGTGACTGGAAGGTAGACTGTGGTGTAGCAGAAACAGGATATCCAACTACTAGGTTAAGATGGGTATCCTTCTGGGTACCAGTCTGTATGTGCCATCATGCCACTCCTTGCCACTCATTGTCAAGCCAAACATGTCTTGCTTGACAATGAGCAAGAGAGTTGGCAAGAGCACAAACAGATCTGGCAGCAGGCTACTTTCAAGTCAACCGTGAATGGAAAAAATGATTTCAGTTGTACACCGGACTGATGTCTTGCCAGTTGCCTTACTGGGTACCTCATTAGTGACCTCTAAACTAGAGGGCATTATTTGGAATGTGACTCCAACCTAGAGAAAATAAAGAGAGAGATGGAAAGAAATACAGCTACCAAATAGAGCTAGCGTAGACAAGACGGAAAAAAACAACTGACACACAGACCTTAGGAGGTGGAAAGAGAAAATGACAAGATAAATTTAGATCAACCTTTTTAATCTATCTTCTTCAACAGCGACACAAAGCATCAACAGCGATACATTCACATAAAAGTGTCACATACAGGGGAAAGAATCCAGTGTGTTCTGCTTGGACTCGTCCCACCACCCAGAGATCCCACAGATAACTCAGCTAGGGGTGTGTTCAGAAGGCTAATGAATGGTACTGTAACAGCCCATACGTGTTCTAGAACACACGCCAGGCTTCTAGAATCTTGAGAAGACATGGTTGTTGCTAGTGGCTACATGTATCATGTCGGTAGTGACAGAAAGCACGTGTAGCTAACTACGCACATCAAGTTAAAATCACTCCACAATGTATTAACCTGTCATTTCTATCAGATCCAATGGCTATTAACTTATTTAGTTGTGTGTTAAAAACAAAAAGGCGTTGAGAGATTTTTAGACCACAACAAAACCAATAACAACTCACATTCATCTTAGTACCATGCAGTAACGCTGTAATAAACCTCAGCTCTGAAAGAAGGTCAGAGTTGATTTGGAATGGAGGAAGGTTTCGTTCACAAAACACAGTGTACAAAACATTAAGAACACCTTCCTAATATTGAGTTGCACTCCCCTTTGACCTCAGAACAGCCTCACTTCGTTGGGGCAGGGATGCTGGCCCATGTTGACTCCAATGCTTCCTACAGTTGTGTCAAGTTGTCTGGATGTCCTTTGGGTGGTGGACCATTCTTGATACACACGGAAAAACCCAGCAGTGTTGCAGTTCTTGACACAAACCGGTGCACCTGGCACCTACTACCATACCCCGTTTAAAGGCACTTAAATATGTTATCTTGCCCATTCACCCTCTGAATGCCACACATACACGTTTACATTTGAGTCATTTAGCAGATGCTTTTATCCAGAGCGACATATAGTGGTGAGTGCATACATTTTCATATTTCGTTTGTACTGGACCCCCGTGGGAATCGAACCCACAAACCTAGCGTTGCAAGTGCCATGCTCTACCAACTGGGCCACACGGGATCAATGTCTCAATTTTCTCAAGGCTTAAAAATCCTTCTTCAACCTGTCTCCTCCCCTTCATCTACACTGATTGAAGTGGATATAACAAGAGACATCAATAATGGATCATAGCTTTCACCTGTAGTCACCTGGTCAGTCTGTGTCATGGAGAGTTCTTAATGTTTTGTATACAAGCGCACACACTTCCTCAAAGCACACCAATGAGGGTGGCAGTACCAAGATTACATTTAAGATGCTATAAATTAGTTTTGATAAACAATCTCTTAAGTGAACATTGTTTCAAACCAGGGCAGTTTATTGATGCAACTGAAAATCTAGAAACCTAAGGCACAATCACTAACGTGCACAAAAAATCTATCCCCCCCAAAAATGTAATATATTAAATCTAGGAAAAACTAAAAAAGTCCAAAAAAGCTGACTAAACCTGCACAATTTAAATAGTGTATCTAAAAATAAGAAAAACTACCTCACTTGTGTAAATTCAAGAGCACAGCGTGAGGGTGCCATTTTTAAAAAGGTTTGAGTGTAAAGAAAGAGAGAAATGAATAGGGAAAAAACAGAAAGAGGGGAAGAGGGAGGGGAAGAGAAGGAGCGCTCCCAGTGGATCACCATACAAGGAGAGGAAACACGCTCAGGTTAGGTTGAGTCATACACAGGCACAGGCTAATATTGAGAAAACATAACGACCAGACATCATCCTACACAGTACGTACTCATCCGTGTACAGTTTTGTACAAACCGACACACGCTCCCTCAAATGTACACCCACTGCTTATTAAAGCCGATATGAACACAAACACTAAAACATTCAACAGTCTATAAATAAGACTATTCAAATAAATTCAAGTTTTCATAACAGGCAATGGACCATGGCCTAAAGTAGCTTATAAAAATTAAATAAAAACAAGGCACCATTTCTCATTTGAACCACAACAAGGAAATGTGAGCCAGTAGATTTGTAAAGAACAGTACTGTAGTAGGTGCATAGAAACCAATGAGCCACTGTAAAACTCAATGAAAGGTCTTGTCTTAAACGTCAGCAGGGGACAGTTGTCGTCCCTCTTCAGGTGTTTCAGTACATAGAGATGAAACGGGTTTTATTTGGGTCAGTACAAAGCAGGTCCAGTGAAATTAACTCTTTCTCCTCTGACGGTCTTCCAGTGGATCTGTACAAACACGCTGACACACGGCATAAACAAATACACTCAACCATATGTGGAACTTGTGAACCCACTCAGGAGAGAGAGGTGGATTGCCATGGGGGACGCCCTACTCTCCCAAGGAGGACAAGACGATTAAGTCAGTCATGTGGAACTAGTTAATGTCATCTCCACATGAAACGTCCTTTCTAAAGACAACATTATGCAACTACAGACTTTGTATAATCTATCACGATCACATAGTAGTTTACATTACGACTACACAAACCTTGTGATAATTTGTGAAATACGTGCTGAACGTAAACTGCGTGATGATGCAGCTGTTATTTGTGTGACTGGTGCAGATATTAGGTTCTAAGGGGCTAAACGCTTCCCCTGTTGGGGGTTAATCAGGGTCCTCCTGCCCCCCCCCCCTCTGGCCGGGATCTCTCTGGGGACGGGGCATAGCAGCAGTACCCAGGAGCCCCCTCCTCACAATGTACGGACAGCCTAGACCACTGGGAATGTCAGCAAAACCTAGAGAAGGAGGGAGAAGGAGCAATGTGAACATTTAGTACTGTTTATATAATGCTAGTGGGAGGTGGTATGTTTACTAGGGGTGCTAGGAGGAAGACACACAGTACCCGTCAAAAGTTTGGACACCTACTCATTCAAAGGTTTTTCTTTATTTTTACTATTTTCTACATTGTAGAATAATAGCGAAGACATCAAAACGATGAAATAACACATATGGAATCATGTAGTAACCAAAAACTTTCTTCAAAGTAGCCACCCTTTGCCTTGATGACAGCTTTGCACACCCTTTGCATTCTCTCAACCAGCTTCATGAGGTAGTCACCTGGAATGCATTTCAATTAGACATAGGTTGATACCATCCCACAGGTTAAGCTCATATCTGTTGTCTGTTTCGGTGTCTGTAAGGTCTGATGGAGAGTTGGTTTAGTTAGAGTGGTTGATGATTTGACAGGCTGTCATAGCAAGTATGGGACAGTTCTGCTCAAAAAAATAAAGGGAACACTAAAATAACACATCCTAGATCTGAATGAATGAAATATTCTTATTAAATACTTTTTTCTTTACATAGTTGAATGTGCTGACAACAAAATCACACAAAAATTATCAATGGAAATCAAATTTATCAACCCATGGAGGTCTGGATTTGGAGTCACACTCAAAATTAAAGTGGAAAACCACACTACAGGCTGATCCAACTTTGATGTAATGTCCTTAAAAGAAGTCAAAATGAGGCTCAGTAGTGTGTGTGGCCTCCACGTGCTTGTATGACCTCCCTACAACGCCTGGGCATGCTCCTGATGAGGTGGCGGATGGTCTCCTGAGGGATCTCCTCCCAGACCTGGAGGAGCATCCGCCAACTCCTGGACAGTCTGTGGTGCAACGTGGCGTTGGTGGATGGAGCGAGACATGATGTCCCAGATGTGCTCAATTGGATTCAGGTCTGGGGAACGGGCGGGCCAGTCCATAGCATCAATGCCTTCCTCTTGCAGGAACTGCTGACACACTCCAGCCACATGAGGTCGAGCATTGTCTTGCATTAGGAGGAACCCAGGGCCAACCGCACCAGCATATGGTCTCACAAGGGGTCTGAGGATCTCATCTCGGTACCTAATGGCAGTTAGGCTACCTCAGGCTACCTCTTGCGAGCACATGGAGGGCTGTGCGGCCCCCCAAAGAAATGCCACCCCACACCATGACTGACCCACCACCAAACCGGTCATGCCGGAGGATGTTGCAGGCAGCAGAACGTTCTCCACGGCGTCTCCAGACTCTGTCACGTCTGTCACATGTGCTCAGTGTGAACCTGCTTTCATCTGTGAAGAGCACAGGGCGCCAGTGGCGAATTTGCCAATCTTGGTGTTCTCTGGCAAATGCCAAACGTCCTGCACGGTGTTGGGCTGTAAGCACAACCCCCACCTGTGGACGTCGGGCCCTCATACCACCCTCATGGAGTCTGTTTCTGACCGTTTGAGCAGACACATGCACATTTGTGCCTGCTGGAGGTCATTTTGCAGGGCTCTGGCAGTGCTCCTCCTGCTCCTCCTTGCACAAAGGCGGAGGTAGCGGTCCTGCTGCTGGGTTGTTGCCCTCCTACAGCCTCCTCCACGTCTCCTGATGTACTGGCCTGTCTCCTGGTAGCGCCTCCATGCTCTGGACACTACGCTGACAAACACAGCAAACTTTCTTGCCACAGCTCGCATTGATGTGCCATCCTGGATGAGCTGCACTACCTGAGCCACTTGTGTGGGTTGTAGACTCCGTCTCATGCTACCACTAGAGTGAAAGCACCGCCAGCATTCAAAAGTGACCAAAACATCAGCCAGGAAGCATAGGAACTGAGAAGTGGTCTGTGGTCACCACCTGCAGAACCACTCCTTTGGGGGTGTCTTGCTAATTGCCTATAATTTCCACCTGTTGTCTATTCCATTTGCACAACAGCATGTGAAATGTATTGTCAATCAGTGTTGCTTCCTAAGTGGACAGTTTGATTTCACAGAAGTGTGATTGTCTTGGAGTTACATTGTGTTGTTTAAGTGTTCCCTTTATTTTTTTGAGCAGTGTAACTAGAGGAAAATATAAACAGAGATCTTTTGATAACCCACAGTGGTAAAGAATGGTGAGCTGATTTTAACAGTATAGGCTTCACCTCTGGCCAATAGTAACAACCCCCCTTAGCTGTGACATTCAAATACACAGCATCAACAAAACACCACCCCTGTCCCCTCACCTTTCATGACCACCTCAGGCAGGCCGTAGGGTTCGTATTCCGTATCATCGTACGCTGCAGACATCTGAGTCCGGTTACGACGGATCCGCTCCGCCAGGCGGGCTGGGTCGGCAGGGATCGGGAAGGACCCAGAAAACAACATCCTGTCCCCCTCAGACATCTGGACTGGTGACACAGGGGGTGATTCTGTGGGTTCTTCATCATTCTCCTCCTCTTCCTCCTTCTCCGTCTGTGTGTATACGTGGTGTGTTTCTGGTAGGGCGCCTGTTTCTCTCCCCTCCTCTGTCTGAGAGCTGGTACTACTCACCTCTACAGAGCTCAATCTCTCTTGACCTGTCCATCCTGCTGGTATGACCTTTGAACTCAGAACCTTGGTCTCCACTATCGTTCTCTCAGTTCGCCACTCTGATGTAGTGGTGACTTTTCTACGGACCGAGGAGTGATTTTTATTCTCAACACCAGTGGAGATTGGTTCCTCTTGATGGTGACTGGGATGATTGATTTCAGAGGACTGTGCTTCAGTGGATTGAGCCTCAGCGAGAGATAGAGTGGGGAACTCTTTGTTATCTAGTTCTATGACGTCTAGATTGTGCCTTGAGACTATTTCTTTGGCCTGGGTCTCATCTGTTGCTCTGGGAGTGTTTGGATTGGTCTTGTTTTCTGAATCATCTTGGTTAGTGTGCTCTGTTGCCTTGGTCTGGAGCTCTGAGATTTGGTAAACATCTTTGGTGATGTCTGCTTCTTCACCATCTTCCCCATGTTCATTGGTCTGTTTTTCTGTCTCTTGGGGATGTGTACATTTGTTCTTTCTGGATGGGTTTTGGAGACTCTTTGCTTCAGGAGAATTGCAGTGATGTAGTCTGGACCAATAAAAAAAGATCAAATCAAATTTAAATTCTAACTTTGAAATCTCCATAGACAGAACATGAAAACTGCTCATCACAGAAACTGTTACAACCAATTCATAATAACAAAAACCGGTCATTGCAATTGTCAATCAAGAATTTGTGCGTAGCCCCTGTGTGTTACCTTGAAGCCAGGGTCCTCCCATACAGTCTACTGGAGGTACAGGAGAGAAGCAGCTCATCCTCTCTGATCACCGTCACACTGCTGTGTTGGCCAGGGCTGAGGGGAGCAGTGTTGTGTCCAGGGCTGAGGGGAGCAGTGTTGTGTCCAGGGCTGAGGGGAGCAGTGTTGTGTCCAGGGCTGAGGGGAGCAGCGGTGAGGTCCTCTGGGTCTAGACAGAGGGGCTGGGCCGTCAGCCTCCACACTGTCAGCTCCTCAGCCTGCCTCTGGTTCTCCTCAGAGAGAGACTGCAGTTCAGCCTGCAGCATAACCACCTGGACAGGAGGAGAGAGAATAACATCCAGGAGATGTTCAAAAAAATTAAATACAGATTTATTTAAAATAGCTGGCTTGTTTATAGCAGTCTGTAGTAGTAGCATTCTGTTGTGGATGTTTACAACCACATGCTTAAGATATGGGGGGAAATTGTTCAAGTATTTACAGTAACTTACATTGATAACTATGTTCACAGTAAGAGTTAGAGTACAGAAACCTACCTGCTTCTCTAGGCAGGTGATCTGGAGTGGAGCCAGTGGAGTAGAGTCTAGTAGAGTATCATCCCCTGCCTCCATCTCCTTCACTCCTTCAGACTCTACTGCCCCTCTCCCCTCATCCCCTGCCCCCATCTCCTTCACTCCTTCAGACTCTACTGCCCCTCTCCCCTCATCCCCTGCACCCATCTCCTTCACTCCTTCAGACTCTACTCCCCCGCTGTCCTCATCCCCTGCCCCCATCTCCTTCACTCCTTCAGACTCTACTCCCCCGCTGTCCTCATCCCTTGCCCCCATCTCCTTCACTCCTTCAGACTCTACTGCCCCTCTCCCCTCATCCCCTGCCCCCATCTCCTTCACTCCTTCAGACTCTACTACCCCGCTGTCCTCATCCCCTGCCCCCATCTCCTTCACCCCTTCAGACTCTACTGCCCCTCTCCCCTCATCCCCTGCCCCCATCTCCTTCACTCCTTCAGACTCTACTCCCCCGCTGTCCTCATCCCTTGCCCCCATCTCCTTCACTCCTTCAGACTCTACTGCCCCTCTCCCCTCATCCCCAGCTCCCGTCTCCCTCCCTCCGTCCAACTCTACTCCCCCTCTCCCCATCTCCTTCACTCCTTCAGACTCTACTCCCCCTCTCTCCTCGTCTACAGGTTTCCCTCCATCATGCAGTGTGGCCTCACGTCCCGAGGTGATAATGTCACTGATGTCACTGATTTGCTTTAGCTCTCCAGAGGTGGAGATAACTTCCTGTCCTCCTCTCTGCTTCTTTCTTTTCCTTCTCTTTGCTTTTCTTTCAGCCTGTTCTTCACAAGTCGCTGGTAGTGTTGTGTTACTGACAGAACTAGTTTCTCGGTCTGTGTTTGTCACATCTGGAAGTGTCAGTTTCAGCAGTTCGTTCTTCTGTTTTAGAGACTGCAGCTCTACAGCCAAACTCTCTTCTCTGCTATCTTGTCTCTCCTGTCCACTGGTGTCTTCTGGCCTGTTGATAGGAGCAGAAGCTTTCTCCAGCTCTGCAGTAAGACATGTGTTCTCAGTCCTGGTTAGACTCGGGTCTCTCTGGGATAGCTGGAACTCCTTGGTTGAATGTTGTTCTTCACTACGGATGTGTTTCATCTCAGAACTCTCAGACGGTTCCATCTGCCCTTTGGAACATGCTACAGTTAAACTGTCAGATTTGAATTTTTCTTTGTTTCTCGTCTCTTCACTCCTGCCTGGCTGTGCAGAAGGCTTAAAATCCACCATCTTCTCTGTATTATGTTCAGCAGGATGGCTGCCCAGAGTGGTACTGCTATCTGTTACACCATGCCATTCAGTGACACAGTTTTTCTGTGGAGTGGTCAGCTGACCTCCCTCATCACAAAGTGTAGAGGAAGCCTGGGTAGTGTTCAGTGGTTTCATTGTTATGTCTGTAGTCTCTTCTATCCCGGAGGCAGACTCATTCTGAGTGCTATGTGTGATCTGATGTATATCTGTGTAATGGTCAGCCTGCTGAGAGGTTATAGTTACCCTACTGTCCTTTATCTCCTCCTCTACCTCCTTCTGTCTCTCTTCCTCCCGTCTCTCTCTCTCCTCCTCCCTTCTCTCTTTCTCCATCTCCAGTCTCTCCCTCCCCTGTCTGAGCATGGCCAGTTCATCTCTGCAGCGCTGCAGTTCCTTTCCCTGGCTGAGAAGACCGCCCTCCTTCTCCTGCAGCTCTGCCAGCAGGTCCTGGATGTGTCTGCTCTGGTGGTCGAAGGCCAGGGTCAGCTGCTGGGTCTGCCTGGTCACCTGGCTCTGTAAAGCCTCCAGCTTGGCCTGGGAGTGTATGGCTCGCCCAGCCTCCCTGGCACTCTCCCCCCGCAGACGCTCCACCTCCTGGGCTAGCTCTGAGGCAGAGAAGCCTGCACTCTGGAGCGCCAGTGGGGTTTTCTCCATGTCTGAGGGAGATACATCTCTCAGAGTGTCTTTATTGGTCTCTCCCTGGTCGGAGGAAGAAATCAATTTCTCGGCTTCCACAGTGGTTTCACCCAGCTCAGAGGCAGACATACCCCTCTGAGCCTCCACAATGGTCTCTCCCTCACCAATAGGTCTGGAGAGTTCTGGCGCTTTGTTCAGAGTTCCTTCTTCCCGGATCAGATCAGCTGTTGTTGCCTGCGGGACAACAGTGGTGGACTCACACAGGAGATGGTGCTGGTCTGGAGATGGTAGTAGCTTGTTGTCAGGGACAACAGTGTTGTTGTTGGAGTTAGAGGGGATGTCACGGTGCATGGTGAGATATGTCAGAGGGGTGTTTTTATCTACCATGTTCTTCCTCTCAAGACCTCCACGGTTCTTCAGCTCCTCCAACTCTGCCTGGAGCTCTTCCAGCTTCACAGTAAGTTCAATCGTTCCTTCGATCCCTTTGTTTTTCAATCTCTTCCTCTCCTCCTCCTTTTCCCTTTCTCTCTCCTCCTGTTCTATCAAGAGCTCAGTCTTCAACTCAGCCAGCTGCTTCTTTAGCTGGAGATTCAGCAGCATGCTTTCAGACTCCCGGTCCTCTCTCTCCCTCCCTTTCTTTTCCTCCACTCTCTCCCTGTCCTCTGCATCTGTCCTGACCTTTTTCTCAAGTTCAGCCAGTGCCTCCTTCAACCTCCCCATCTCGGCCCTCTCCTCCTCCTCCTCCTCCGTCTCTCTGGAGGTCTTGGCTTGGGAGGCGTGTTTGCGGCTGAGCAGCTTGAGCCTGGTCCGGGCCTCGGCCTCCGCTCTGCGCTGGGTCTCCAGATCCTCCAGTCTCCTTTGTAACTCATCCTTAACGTCCTGCAGCTCTGAACGCAGCTCTCTGTTCTCCCTCTGTAGGTCTCCCTCAGCCCTGGTGGACTGGGCTCGGGGTTTGGAGTGGCTGGACAGGGTCTCGCTCTCGTAGTCTGTGTCGGAGCTAGCGGAGCTGGTGAGGTGGGGACTTTCTGGAGAAAGAGAGCTCGGTGTGTTGAGTATGTTTATGTCCTTGGTGGATGCTTCCTTTCCAGGGATGCAGCCATCGACTACGGACTCTGCCTCGTCTTTTCTCTCATTCTCTCGTTTCCTCTCCTCCCCCCTCCCTCCTGCCCTCTGTCGTTTTTCAGTGTCTGTGGATCCAAACGCAGTGATGTGTTCTGAGTCAATGCCCTCTCCAGGTTCTCTCTCTGTGGGGTACTTTGCTCTCCGTTCCTCATTCCCTCTCTCCTCTCCCTCCCTCGCTCGCTCCTCTCTGGCAGGTCTGTTGGTCTGAGCCGAGGGTGTGTGTGGGGCGTGGCGGCCATGTCGTGGTGGTGAGACTGGGGAAAAGCTCTGTCCTGCAGGGCTAAACGGAACTGGAGTCATTGGAGCAGCAGGGGGCTGGACTGTCTTCTGGTCTGGAAAGGGGAATAGGGAAAGAAACAAGGGAGAAAAATATAAACTAAATTACTTATTATCATTCAAACTGGCATGTTAATTCAGCAAAATGTTACCAGAGACAATCATTTGGATAATCAACCAAATATCATGAGTCAGGGTGTAATACCGCTGAAGGTCAGCAGGTGGCAGCAGTAACACAAGGCTAGCTTGTGCAGCTCAAAGGAAGTTAGTGAGGGGTATTCTGAAAGTCATGAACAGTTTGGTGTAGGATTTCACTCTTTTGTTAACTCAAACACGTCCAGTTCAAATTTCTTAACCTTAAGAAGACAACAGCATTGTCTATCGTCTCTTTTCATAAAGGGTGAACACCCCATTATCAACAACAGCCCTCTCTCCTCCTCCTCACCTTCTAGTTCTTTGACGCGTCGGAGGGCCTCAGCCAGATCCTCAGTCAGATTCTTCACCTCCTCCTCCAGTCCCCTCTCTCTCCTCCTGTTCTGCTCCAGAGTTACATTCAACCCCTCCCTCTCACGCACCGTCTCCTATCGGAGAGCAACACATTCACATGCATACAGTCAATAACTATGTAATAACTATGCAATATCAACTATATAAACAACTTTTAATAACCAACATATTCTTTCTGTAACAGAACCCAATTCTATAGCAATAACATATTGACTTGGACAGATAGTGCTAAATGATTAAGTGACTTCAGAACGCGGCCACTGCTTAGTTCATGCATAATAGATTGACATGTCTAGACTAAGGACACAAGAGTCTGTTCATAATTTTATGTGTGTATACCGTTAGTTTGGTTTGTGTTTGGGCCTCTTTCTTCTGGCTCTCCTTCAGTTCCCCCTCAGTCCATTTGACTTTCTCTTTCAGAGCGTCTACATCCCTCTCCAACGCCTGCTTCTGAAGGGACACCTGGGAGAGACATGAGGGACAGGAATATTACTCCATCATGGAGGAAGGAAGTACTCACTAAGGAAAAGGTGGGGACTGGGGAGGGCTATGAGAAGATCATATATAAAAGGTAGTAGAAATAGGAACTCTTGAGGAAAGGGCAGGAGGCCAGCGGAGAGGAAACAATGGAAGGACGGGTTGGAGAGGAGAGGAGCTGGGAAAAGAGAGGGTCCCGTCGTGTCCGCCCAAAGGACAGGTCGTGTCCTGTCCGCCCAAAGGACAGGTCGTGTCCTGTCCGCCCAAAGGACAGGTCGTGTCCTGTCCGCCCAAAGGACAGGTCGTGTGGTGTCCGTCTAGGTCGTGTGGTGTCCGTCTAGGTCGTGTGGTGTCCGTCTAGGTCGTGTGGTGTCCGTCTAGGTCGTGTGGTGTCCGTCTAGGTCGTGTGGTGTCCGTCTAAAGGACAGGTCGTGTGGTGTCCGTCTAAAGGACAGGTCGTGTGGTGTCCGTCTAAAGGACAGGTCGTGTGGTGTCCGCCTAAAGGACAGGTCGTGTGGTGTCCGCCTAAAGGACAGGTCGTGTGGTGTCCGCCTAAAGGACAGGTCGTGTGGTGTCCGCCTATAGGACAGGTGGTGTGGTGTCCGCCTATAGGACAGGTGGTGTGGTGTCCGCCTATAGGACAGGTGGTGTGGTGTCCGCCTATAGGACAGGTGGTGTGGTGTCCGCCTATAGGACAGGTGGTGTGGTGTCCGCCTATAGGACAGGTCGTGTGGTGTCCGCCTATAGGACAGGTCGTGTGGTGTCCGCCTATAGGACAGGTCGTGTGGTGTCCGCCTATAGGACAGGTCGTGTGGTGTCCGCCTATAGGACAGGTCGTGTGGTGTCCGCCTATAGGACAGGTCGTGTGGTGTCCGCCTATAGGACAGGTCGTGTGGTGTCCGCCTATAGGACAGGTCGTGTGGTGTCCGCCTATAGGACAGGTCGTGTGGTGTCCGCCTATAGGACAGGTCGTGTGGTGTCCGCCTATAGGACAGGTCGTGTGGTGTCCGCCTATAGGACAGGTCGTGTGGTGTCCGCCTATAGGACAGGTCGTGTGGTGTCCGCCTATAGGACAGGTCGTGTGGTGTCCGCCTATAGGACAGGTCGTGTTGGTGTCCGCCTATAGGACAGGTCGTGTTGGTGTCCGCCTATAGGACAGGTCGTGTTGGTGTCCGCCTATAGGACAGGTCGTGTTGGTGTCCGCCTATAGGACAGGTCGTGTTGGTGTCCGCCTATAGGACAGGTCGTGTTGGTGTCCGCCTAAAGGACAGGTCGTGTTGGTGTCCGCCTAAAGGACAGGTCGTGTTGGTGTCCGTCTAAAGGACAGGTCGTGTTGGTGTCCGTCTAAAGGACAGGTCGTGTTGGTGTCCGTCTAAAGGACAGGTCGTGTTGGTGTCCGTCTAAAGGACAGGTCGTGTTGGTGTCCGTCTAAAGGACAGGTCGTGTTGGTGTCCGTCTAAAGGACAGGTCGTGTTGTGTCCGTCTAAAGGACAGGTCGTGTGGTGTCCGTCTAAAGGACAGGTCGTGTTGTGTCCGTCTAAAGGACAGGTCATGTGGTGTCCGTCTAAAGGACAGGTCGTGTTGTGTCCGTCTAAAGGACAGGTCGTGTTGTGTCCGTCTAAAGGACAGCCACACAAAGTGCAGTAAGCTACACAGGCAGAGAGATGGGGGAAACTATCAAATCCATCAGATACATAGCAAACTACATGTAAACATGATCAATGTTTCTTGCTTACATGATGTAACACTCAAAACATTGGATACACTTCCATGCCATGGATAAAAACAACTAATGAATACCCCTACAAATTGATCAACCAATTTGAGGTTTATCAATTTGTGCAATGTCATTGTTGTGGAATTCACTGGTCTGGAATACACATGCTTATATTCCCCATGCTCAGACAAAGCCCTACAACCATTGGTCCGTTTAACTCGTATAACCACTTTAAAAGCAACACGTGAGCAGATTAAAAAGCTTATCAGTAATTCAATATTATGTCAATCTGATTTGAGGCAGCTAGCTAAACCATATGAACTGTAGCTCTATTGTGTTCAGTGTGGATTGGAGAGTGAGGAAGAGAATGGTTGTGTCCCCAAATGGCACCATATTCCCCATCTATGTGCCCTGGTTAAAAGAAGTGCACCATTAAGGGGAATAGGGTGCCATTTGGGACGTAACCAATGAATGCCGTATCAGATTGAACTAGATTAGATATATTACTGCGGTCAGGCCTGCCTTTACTAGACTGTGGTGACTGACAGAAGGAACTGAAAGTGATTTATTGTTCATCATTCATGAACTAGAGTTTGAAAAGCTAAACATGTGTAGAGGTGGGGATGGGAAATATTAAGTAGCACCTGTGAGCCTGAAATAACCAGCATCTCTTTTACTGTAACGTGCAACCATTTTGAAATTCACACCAATAACATCACACCATTCATGCACCTCCACATGCTCTTCCAGCCTCTAGTGGAAGTATCCCTCATGCCTCCACCCACTTCCACCAACCCTCCTTGGATGAGAATGATGACTACGTTAAGGCGTTATGTTTCCCAGAAGACAACAGCACATCAAGTCAAAGGTTCTGAACAGTCAGTCAGTCACACCAGTATTACCTTCCCCGCTCAACACTCCACTGGGACAAACCAAGAGGGGAGGAAAATACGCAGAGAGAGAGACAGAGACAGGGAGAGAAGAGAGGAAGCAAAAAAGAAAACAAGCAAGGTCAAGAAAGAAAAGAGAAACATTAGTTCATTGACCTTGAGAGCAGCACATAGCTGAACTCCATTGTGAGAGAGAGAGAGAGAGAACAAGAGGCAAGAAAGTAGAACAAAGAGTTCAGCCAAGACATTTTGAAACCCAGAGATATGAAAACAGTGAAGTAAAGAAAGTGTGTGTCTCTACCTTCTCAGACTGGGCCTGTAGTGTGTTGTGTAGTGTTCTGGCCTGCTGGACCTCCTGGTTCAGTTTGTTAACATCCAGCTGGTGCTGTTTCTCCACAGACTGACACTCTTTCTGCAGCTCCAACAAGTCCTGCAATACACCCAACATCATGGGCATCATCAGTAGAGTAGACAGGATCCCGAACTCTGTCCCAAATGGCACCCTATTCTCTACTATGTAGTACTACCCTATGGGCTCAGGTCAAAAGTAGTGCACTACATAGGGAATAGAGAGCCATTTGGGACACATACCTGGATACTATTTTAATAACCGGATGCTTTGACACTTTGAACTCACAATACTCTCACGAAATAGACACTAGACTTTTTCCCACATCACCTTCCACACCGTCACACCTGGGTGTGTAGCTGCAGGGGCGTATGAGACCCTCAGATGCACACACAGCCTCTCTCCCCTCTCCTCACCCTCTGGTGTTGCTTGTCCAGGTCTCTGGCGCGTTGCTGGTGCTGCAGGCGGCTGCTCTCAGTGTTCTGTCTCTGACACTTCAGTTCCTCCTGCAGCTGCTTCACACGCTGCTCCAACGACTGGGCCTGGAGAAGAGACACACAGTATTACAATGTGACAGGTATGACTGTGTCCCTCTGCCTTGCCAGTCACACTCTTAAGTGCAGTCTGTGTTTGGCAGTCACGTCTTTGTGTTTCATACAGTGTTAGTGTGTGTGCATCCATACCCGATCGCTCTCCTGTGAGATGCGCGTGTGAGCGAGGCTCAGTTCATCCTTGGCCCTCTGTAGACTTTGTTCTCTGGTGGTCAGGTCTTTCCTGGCGTTGGCTAGAGCATCCTGGGACTGTCTGAACCGCTCACACTCAGCCTTCAGCTCCCCTTGTAGGCCACGCATACGCCCCTGCAGCTCTGCTACACACCCTGCCACTGGGAGAGATGGAGAGAGAGAATGTTCCCCGTTTGCTTTGGCATTTAGGCAATGTGACTGTGCCTTTCTTACACATTTCATGTCAACAAAGGGTTGTGAATTAATATAAGTTGAGAGGGTGTTTGGGATTCATAGTCGATACCTAGTGTTTTGCTGTAACATGTTTAGAATGTAAACAAGGAAGTGACTGATTTATCAGATAGCTGTCAGATTGATTGTCAGAACGACTAACACACGGATTAACACTGTAGCTGTGGCGACTATTGATTATTGTGAAAGTAGGACAATCCATCCAGAATGACTAATGGGAGTCAGTCAACTGTCAAGGCACTACCAGCTCTGTTTCCCCAATGCCCTTTACTCTAGTTTTGAGTTCCACAATTTCAACAGATTCCAAGTCATGTGAAATCCATTTTGAGCTCATTTCAAAGTACATTTGAGCAGTCTTGTCTCCTCTGTTGAGGAACGCAGTGTCTGTACTGAAAGGCTAGTAATTCAATGTGTCTGGAGCCATACAGGATGACACAAAGCCCATTACTGCAGCCAGCGTCTACCGACCAGCAGGGAAGACAATGGGGGAGGGGGGGGCTAAACACACTCCCTGATGTCTCTGATTACACACTGTCTGACTCACACCTAAAGTAAACATTGCCCCTCTCTCTGCCCCTCCTGCTGTCAAAGGAAGCTAGCAGTTTTAACTGATTTAATTTTAACTGCATCCTTCCTGCTCCAACCAGCACTCGAAAAACAAATACAACCCATATATTATTGGCCACCTAATGGAAAACAAATACAACCTATATATTATTGGCCGTCTAATGGAAACAAATACAACCCATATATTATTGGCCGTCTAATGGAAACAAATACATCATGAGAAACATCATGGGAAAATCAAAAGAAATCAGCCAAAACCTCAAAAAACATTGGAGACCTCCACAAGCCTGAAGATACTACGATCAACGGTACAAAGAATAGAACGCAAGTATAAACACCATGGGACCACGCAGATGTCATACCGCTCAGGAAGGAGACACGTTCTATCTCCTAGAGATGAACGTACTTTGGTGCGAAAAGTGCAACAGCAAAGGACCTTGTGAAGATGCTGGAGGAAACAGGTACAAAAGTATCTATATCCACAGTAAAACGAGTCCTATATAGACATAACCTGAAAGGTCGCTCAGCAAGGAAGAAGCCACTGTTCCAAAACCGCCATAAAAAAGCCAGACTACGGTTTGCAACTGCAAGATCGTACTTGTTGGAGAAATGTCCACTGGTCTGATGAAACAGAAATAGAACTGTTTGGCCATAATGACCATTGTTATGTTTGGAGGAAAAAGGGGGGCGCTTGCAAGCCGAAGAACACCATCCCAACCGCGAAGCACGGGCGTGGCAGCATCATGTTGTGGGGGTGCTTTGCTGCAGGAGGGACTGTTGCACTTCACAAAATAGATGGCATCATGAAAAAGTAAAATTATATGGATATATTGAAGCAACATCTCAAGATATCAGTCAGGAAGTTAAAGCTTGGTCGCAAATGGACAATGACCCCAAGCATACTTCCAAAGTTGTGGCAAAATAGCTTAAGGACAACAAAGTCAAGGTATTGGAGTGGCCATCACAAAGCCCTGACCTCAATCCTATAGAAAATTTGTGAGCAGAACTAAAAAAGCGTGTGCAAGCAAGGAGGCCTACAAACCTGACTCAGTTACACCAGCTCTGTCAGGAGGAATGGGCCAAAATTCACCCAACTTATTGTGGGAAGCTTGTGGAAGGCTACGTGAAACGTTTGACCCAAGTTAAACAATTTAAAGGCAATGTTACCAAATACTAATTGAGTGTTATGTAAACTTCTGACCCACTGGGAATGTGATGAAAGAAATAAAACCTGAAATAAATCATTCTCTCTACTATTATTCTGACATTTCACATTCTTAAAATAAAAGTGGTGATCCTAACTGACCTAAGACAGGGGATTTTTACTAGGATTAAATGTCAGGAATTGTGAAAAACTGAGTTTAATTGTATTTGGCTAAGGTGTATGTAAACTTCCGACTTCAGCTGTATTATTGGCCTACTAACGGAAAACAAATCCTCTGATTCTTGGAAATACTAGAGATGAGACCAGACACATCAGAATTGATCAAATATGGCCTCTAGTACTGAGCAATTAGTGCTTTTTGAATTCGGTACCGTTTCGGTTTAGATTTTTATATATACACTACCGTTCAAAAGTTTGGGGTCACTTAGAAATGTCCTCGTTGTAAATTACTATTGTAGCTGGAAACGTTAGATTTTTTATGGAATATCTACATTGGTGTACAGAGGCACATTATCAGCAACCATCACTCCTGTGTTCCAATGGCACGTTACGTTAGCTAATCCAAGTTTATCATAGTTAAATAGTACCCGCAAAACACCAGTCTCAACGTCAACATTGAAGAGGCGACTCCGGGATGCTGGCCTTCTAGGCAGAGTTCCTCTGTCCAGTGTCTGTGTTCTTTTGCCCATTTTAATCTTTTCTTTTTATTGGCCAGTCTGAGATATGCCTAGAAGGCCAGCATCCAGGAGTCGCCTCTTCACTGTTGACATTGAGACTGGTGTTTTGCGGGTACAATTTAATGAAGCTGCCAGTTGAGGACTTGTGAGGCATCTGTTTCTCAAATTAGACAATCTAATGTACTTGTCCTCTTGCTCAGTTGTGCACCGGGGCCTCCCACTCCTCTTTCTATTCTGGTTAGAGACAGTTTGTGCTGTTCTGTGAAGGGCATAGTACACAGCATTGTACGAGATCTTCAGTTTCTTGGCAATTTCTCACATGGAATAGCCTTCCTTTGTCAGAACAAGAATAGACTGACGAGTTTCAGAAGAAAGTTCTTTGCTTCTGGCAATTTTGAGCCTGTAATCGAACCCACAAATGCTGATAATCAACTTGTCTAAAGGCAAGTTTTATTGATTCTTTAATAAGAACAACAGTTTTCAGCTGTGCTAACATAATTGCAAAAGGCTTTTCTAATGATCAATTAGCCTTTTAAAATGATAAACTTGGATTAGCTAACACAACGTGCCATTGGAACACAGGAGTGATGGTTGTTGATAATGGACCTCTGTAGATATTCATATTTTTTTTTATGAGTAGTTTCCAGCCACAATAGTCATTTACAACATTAACAATATCTACACTGTATTTCTGATCAATTTGATGTTGTTTTAAATTGACTTAAAAAAAAAAGTTTTGAACGGTTGTGTATATATATATTTCTTTATCACCATTTCAGAAGTTCTTCAAAGTAAATAAGGCATACTTTTATGACTGCTGAATAACAACTAGCAATCACTTAGATCATGTATTTTCAGCTAGATACCTTAAAGAAACTGCTATACCTGTCGATCGCACATTTTTCCATCTCTTCTCGTTGCAGCTGTAATCGAAACACAGAACGGACAAGTAGGCGCGACACGGATTATGGTCATTGTAGTTAATTACCACGTTTCCTGCACTAAACTATGTAAAACAGTGGTATTTTAACTTTTTCAGCATGGACACCATTTTCCCCCAAGAATTTCTTGTGACCCCACCACACCCTAAATCTAACGACAACATTAAAATCTGAATTTCAATTTTTACATCAACAAATAAACTTAAATCTATTGCATTTTTATCTCATCAAAATGAAAAGAAACCAATAAATACATTTACACAATAAAACTGCATCTTTCAAATTAGCCTTCTCAAAAACATGTGTATATTGCCCCATACAATAATCTGTACTCTTACATTTTGTTCCCCCATTATTATTATTGTACAGTTTGACGACTCCACTGCAGTTGCCCCTCGACCCTGATTTTGAATACCACTGATGTAGAATAATGGCCTCGCTACTACAGTGCACTCGGAAAGTACTCAGACCCCTTGACTTTTTCCACATTTTGTTACGTTACAGCCTTACTCTAAAATGGATTAAATAAAACATTTCCTCAATCGACACACAATACCCCATAATGACAAAGCACAAACAGGTTTTTAGATTTTTTTTCAAATGAAAAAACAGAAATACCTTATTTACATAAGTACTCAAACCATTTGCTATAATACTAGAAATTGAGCTCTGGTGCATCCTGTTTCCATTGATTATCCTTGAGATGTTTCTACCACTTGATTGGAGTCCACCTGTGGTAAATTCAATTGATTGGACATGATTTTGAAAAGAACACACCTGTCTATATAAGGACAGTGTATGTCAGAGCAGAAACCAAGCCACGAGGGCAAAGGAATTGTCTGCAGAGCTCCGAGACAGGATTGTGTCGAGGCACAGATCTGGGGAAGGGTAAAAAAATGTTCTGCAGCTTTGAAGGTCCGGTGAAGCACAGCAGCATCATGCTGGGGGATGTTTTGCAGGGACTGGCAGACTAGTCAGGATCGAGGGGAAGATGAACGGAGCAAAGTACAGAGAGATCCTTGATGAAAACCTGCTCCAGAGCATTCAGGAACTCAGACTGGGGCAAAGGGTCACCTTCCAAAAGGACAACGACCCTTAGCACAAAGCCAGGACCATGCAGGAGTGAGTGGCTTTGGGACAAGTCTTAATGTCCTTGAGTGGCCCAGCCAGAGTCCAGACTTGAACCAAATCAAACATCTCTGGAGAAACCTGAAAATAGCTGTGCAGCGACACTTCCCATCCAACCTGACAGAACTTGAGAGGATCTGCAGAGAAGAATGTGAGTAACTCCCCAAATACCCAAGAAGTCTCAAGGCTTTAATCGCTACCAAAGGTGCTTCAACAAAGTACTGAGTAAAGGGTCTGAATACTTGCTTTGTCATTATGGGGTATTGTGTGTAGATTGATGAGGAAAAAATACAATTAAATACATTTTAGAATAAGGCTGTAATGTAACAAAATATGGAAAAAGTAAAGTGGTTTGAATACTTTCCGAATACACTTTACATCGCACAGTTTGGACTTCATCTGATTTATTTCTAGAGAAACTGCACATTGAGCTAACAGAAAAAAAACAAATGAAATGGAATTCAAATAATTGAACCCACATCAGTCAATTAGTTATATTTAAAAAAATTATCAAAATGTTAGTGAATTGCTCAGCACTACTGGCCTATGATCAGCCTGTACTGTTGTGACACTATGATAAACCAAGGTGTTTGGAGTGGAGTTTGACATCAGAGCACATCCATAATCTGTCAACAAATGATAACACAGAGTGGTGTGGTGAGAAAGTGACACATACTGTCTGTCTCTCTCCTGAAGTCCTCCACCATCCCACAATCCCCAGCTTCCTGGCCTCGTCTGATGACATCGCTGGAGGGGAGAGGAGGAGGAGGAGCTGGTCGTCCCCTGGTGGAAGGCTTTGGGTCTTCTCGTTCCCACGGAAACACAGCTGAGGGAGTGGAGGAGTCTGATTGGTGTGACAGGCGCTGGTGGGGTGTGCCCTTGGCTTGTTGTTGTGGGAACATAGGCGTGGGTGAGAATCCAGGTTCAGAGAATTTGAGCTGTTGCTGAAAGTGGGAGGAAAAAAATAGGGAGGGATGAAAAGTGCAGCTCCAGCACTGGGTTATAGCACTGTGAACCCATATGGTAGGATGACAGAGAATACAGCGTGTTCAGAACATGTGTGGCTGAGAAGGCCTCAGTTTTAGGTATTGAACTCACTCTGACGTGTGGTGCTTTATTGTCCCCCTCGCCTCTGTGTCCCTGCCTTTCCTCCTGTCTCCCACCTACAGGGATACAACACACATAGTTCAGTTACTCAGCCACACTCACTCAGCTAAGAAAGAGCTCTCCTGTCTTCCACAGCCTGAGACCAGGACCAAAGGGAGAGAAGACTAGGAGTGCCATGGGAGAAAATAGAAGGAAGATACCAAGAGAGAGCAGGAGGACATCAAGAGAGTGAGTAGAGTGCTTTACCATTGTGGTCCCATGGCGATGTCATACTCCAGCATGGGGTGGAAAACAACATGGAATCTCCAGAGCTGTTAGTGTTCTGTAACTTCTCTAGCTCTGCCTCCAACCTGCGAGAGAACATGGGAAACAAAGGACAGAAATATGTTTTAAAGCCAACCTTTGAACTGCACACACACACCCTCCTTCTGTGCATATAAACATAATAAAAAATGTATGCCACTCAGCAGTTGTTAATCTCAAACATTCCAAGACATGTTCCACTTCCCTACACACATTAACTCAACACACACACACACACACACACACACACACACACACACACACACACACACACACACACACACACACACACACACACACACACACACACACACACACACACACACACACACACACACACACACACACACGTAGCTGCTGCTACTAACCTTTTGACCTCCTTTTCGAGGGTGTGTGTGAGGGTTCGTGCCGAGCCCAGCTGTCCCTCCAGTGAACACACCTGGGCCTGTTTCACTTGGAGATCCTGAGAGAGACGCTCCCGTGCACACACACCTGCCTGCACCTCCTCACGAGCCCCCTGTAACTCCCTCTGTACACACTGCAGCTCCCCGCGCACCTCCTCATACTGGAGAGGAGAGAGAAGGGCAGACAGAGGATAGACAACTCAATAATACCAGGAAATAACAATTTAAAGAATACCAGGAGAAACTCTATTTACTTCCTGACATACAAGTAGTATACAGACACTAGTCTGGGTGCCAGTCTGTTTCTACTTTCACCATCTTGGCATGACAACATAGCAATTGGATAAAAGCAACAACAGACTGGTGTTTAGGCTACTAATGACAAACATGACTAAAGCAAAAGGGTTTTCACAGCATAAGGAAAGAATGAGAGGAGAAGCATTATAAATTAGTATTAAACCAGCTGAGCAAAGTGCTGCATTGCTATTGTTCTTCTTACAGCTCAATCTCTTATCTATCTCTACTGTAATCATAATCTAACTCAGGTGACAACTTTCTCTGCCTAACTTTGACTTGTCCGTACAGTACCTTGACAGTCTGTTTGTTGAGGGAGGTCTGTGTGCTGTCCAGCTGCAGCTGTTTCTGCTGTCTCTCTCTGTTCAGCCTCTCCTGCTGGACCTGCAGCTCCTTGACCTTCTGCAGGGCCCGGCCAGACAGGCCCACCGTCCAGTCCTCCTCTGCCCAGCTCATCTCCTCCCGATCAGGGTAGATCTCTCAGACACCAGGGTTGGTACACTTGAGAACCAATCTGGTAAGACAATACGCCCCAGGAAGTTAAGGCTGGAATAGAAACACACAGTGACTTCAATAAAGTAGAAGAAAAAGAAGTAGATAGAGATAAATAAGAAATTGTATAAGAAGAAAAAGAAAGTGTGTGTCTCAGTCTGAACATGCTTCAGTCTATCATGGAGCTTGCCTTAGTTTGAACCGTGTAACCAAGGCTAGATCTCCTTTTTACAGTAGAGCTGTGGGGACTGGGGAGTGTGACTCAGTGTTTTCCTAGGAGACAGAACTTGCCAGTTTCCACCAGCACAGACCGCCTCCTTCAGGGATATGCTTCCTGAAAAGTGGCCTGATTCAAATACATCTTATTTGAATGTTTAGTCTTCTATTTGTTTGTCTACACAACACATTTCCTGTAACACTGTGCGCATGTTTTCACTTTTGCAATAGCCTACGGGTTGGCCAGCTCCTCTGGTTTATAGCCATGACAATAACACAGAGGCAATGAGATACACTGAGACGGTTTGAGCCGAGGAATGAAGAAAATCCTGATTGAAGATCATGATCTAACCGAACCCATCATGGCTCGTCAAGTCCCTCAAGTCCCTCCATGCAAAGGCGTGTAGCTATGCACCCTGCGCCTCAGGCTACAAACGGATAGTCTGCGTCTCAATGGCATCCTATTCCCTATGTAGTGGAATACTTCTGACCAGGGGGCCCAAAACTACTAGACTATATAGGGAATATGATGCCATTTGGGAGAGAGCGAGAGCAGGAGGCAGGTCCTTCAAGAGAGAGAATTTCTTGGTTGTCATTGCTCAATGTTATGTCATTGTTTACGTACAGTTTGTCTGTAAAGAATGAGTCAACGAAACGCCAAATAAATAAAGGACGCTGGTTTGAACTGAACTGACAGCAGGTCAGACATTATGTTTATTTAACTAGGCAAGTCAGTTAAGAACAAATTCTTATTTAAAATGATGGTAGAATCCTACACAATGATGACATGACAGTCACCTGCACTGACAGTGATAGCGTTGAGAATGGCAATGTATGGCTGGCACTGCAATACTATTGTTTCAGTCTCTCTACTGTGACAACAATCACATTGTGGTTAGAACGTAAAGTTGGCCTGGTCGCATGCTGCTTTTAAACCTTACTACATACTAGATAGAGGCCATAGTGCAATTCACAGCTCAACGTTCTGAAAATCTTAATAGTATTTAGCTACAGCTAATCATAGAAACAGAGTTGCTGAAACTGAAAGGACCATGATGTGGCCCTTCCTAGGAAGTACTGTTTGACAATAAATAATGATGTGCTTAGGAAACAGCTGTGGCAACGTTGCTCAAACCAACAAGACAGACAAATATTTAGAATCGGTCTCTTGCCAGGATTGTCACTCGTCTTCAACAACTTGGATGAAATCAGGAAAGTGGAGGAAGACAATATTGTTGTCTGTTTGATTCACTGAAAGAACACATCATGCAACACGCAATGGCATTGTTTTGAATATTCAAATAAGCTAGCTAGTTTTGAATCAACTTGTCTTTACTTTAGATAGAAATGTAATCACAGCAGAGTGGAGTAAAGACGGCTAGCCAGTATTGACAATTCTACACAGGCATTATTATGCAAGCAATGTAACTAACTAGTTGAATTAGCCAAACCAGACTAGCCGTTAGCCAGCTAGCTCGCTATGATGACTTACCATTTGTCGCAATCCTGTTTATATTGATGTGAAATCCAAATGCTCCAACGCGACAACTTATGATACACTTCGATTTGTTCCTTCACAGGTGGTGGAATACAAGTTTAATCTAAATATTTTGTTAGCATTTGTTAGCATTTCATTTCAACAACTGCATGCTAAAACCCGCGAGTCTCGTGCCGCCTGACAAGCAAACAAGAAAACGATTTGCCATGAGAGGGGGTCGGTGAGGTATGGCCAGAAGAGATGGGGAACTTAGGAAGGCCTCTTTGATGACACCTAGCGATGAAAGACGATTCTCTATGATTAAACATCTTTTTAAAATGTATTTATTTAACCTTTACTTAACTAGGCAAGTTAGTTAAGAACAAATTCTTATTTACAATGACGGCCTACCAAAAGGCAAAAGGCCTCCTGTGGGGACGGGGTTTAAAAATAAAGGACAAAACATACATCAGGACAAGAGAGACAAAGTAACACCTAAGACAACATAGCATGTCAACAACACAGCATGGTAGCAACACCACATGACAACAAAATGGTAGAAACCCAACATGGTAGCAGCACAAAACACGGTACAAACATTATTGGGCACAGACAACAGCACAAAGGCAAGGTAGAGACAACAATTCAATTCAAAGGGCTTTATTGGCATGGGAAACACATGTTTACATTGCCAAAGCAAGTGAAATGGATAATAAACAAAGGTGAAATAAACAATCAGAAATTAACATTACACTCACAAAAGTTTCAAAGGAATTTGTAATGATATGCAAAGAGTTAAGTACAAAACATAACATAAATAAACATAAATATGGGTTGTATTTACAATGGTGTTTGTTCTTCACTGGTTGCCCTTTGCAACAGGTCACAAATCTTGCTGCTGTGATGGCACACTGTGGTATTTCACCTAATACAAATTTGATTTGTTTTCAAATTCTTTGTGGGTCTGTAATCTGAGGGAAATATGTGTCTCTAATATGGTAATACATTTGTCTTCTTTTGAGAGCCAGTTCTGCCTACGGCGGCCTCTCTCAATAGCAAGGCTATGCTCACTGAGTTTGTATATTTTTATTTATGTGTTTAACCTTTATTTAGCTAGGCAAGTCAGTTAAGAACAAATTCTTATTTTCAATGACGGCCTAGGAACAGTTAGTCAGAGCTTTCCTTAAGTTTGGTCAGTCACAGTGGTCAGGTATTCTGCCACTGTGTACTCTTTGTTTTGGGCCAAATAGCATTCCAGTTTGCTCTGTTGGTTAATTTTTTCCAATGTGTCAAGTAATTATATTTTTGTTTTCTCATGATTTGGTTGGGTCTTATTGTGTTGCTGTCCTGGAGCTCTCTGGGGCCTTGTGAACAGAGCCCCAGGACCAGCTGGTTTAGGGGACTCTTCTGTAGGTTAATCTCTCTGTAGGTGATGGCTTTGTTGTTGAAGGTTTGGGAATCGCTTCCTTTTAGGTGGTTGTAGAATGTAACGTCTCTTTTCTGGAAGCTTCGCACAAAGTAGCCACAACTGTCAGTAAGAGTGTCCATGATTGAGTCTTTGAACGAAGAGATGGAGATAAAACTGTTCAGTTTGAGGTTTTTTTGCAACTCGTTCCATTCGCTAGCTGCAGCGAACTGAAAAGAGGAGCGACCCAGGGATGTGTGTGCTTTGGGGACCTTTAACAGAATGTGACTGGCAGAATGGATGTTGTATGTGAAGTATGAGGGCTGCAGTAGGTATCTAAGAGAGAAAGCTTTTCAAAAGGGGATCTTTAGCTTTTGTTTAGCCTGAGACAACAAGTTATTCCATTATCAATCATTGCAGAAATTACAATCATTTTTTTTTAAATAGGAAGATAATTTTTTCTCTGGATACAAATTCTGTCCATGTTATGTCCATATTGTCACATTAGGCCAACTGACTAGTTTGTGAAACAGATACAAATTGATAAATTGCCGACATTGCCAACGTCAAGGACAACCCATTGTTTTTTACATTGTATATGAAAACACAAGCATCTGAAAGATGATTATAATGCCCCGGAGTATTATGTTCGGACTATAACGCTTATGTTCAGATTACATAACATGAGTGTGTCATCCATTATAAGCCATCTGAGTGACTACCCACATCCACCCACCCATCCAACTGTCTCTCTCATTAGTAGGCTACAGCAATCTCACTCACCAGCCATCTCTCTCTCTTTCTCTCTCCCTCTTTTTCTCTCCTTCTCTCTCCAAATTTCTCTCTCCCTATCTTTCACTCTTTTTTCTCTCTCTCTCTCTTGCTCTCTTTCTCTTTCTCTCTCTCTGTCTATATGGGGTAGCCTGAAGACGTGGTTACTTCTCTAACCCCGCTGGGTTTCCACTTCACTCAGCATTGAGGCGGCTTTACCTCATGTATAGACCTAATCTCAGATTACGCTCAAATCCAGACGACGATACCTGGAACAGCATCGGCGTTATTAGTATGAGTTATTAGGACAATGATTATGATCTAAATATAGTTGTTGATGTTACTATTGCTGTCACTAATGAGACAGTTGTCTTATACAGTGTATTCTGGAAGTGTTCAGATCCCTTCCCTTTTTCAACATTTGGTTAAGATACAGCCTTATTCTAAAATGTATAACATTTTCCCCCCCTCATCAATCTACACACAAATACCCCATAATGTCTGTAGAGCTCCGAGACAGGATGGTGTCGAGGCACAGATCTAAACATTTCTGCAGCATTGAAGGTCCCCAAGAACACAGTGGCCTCCATCATTGATAAATGGAAGAAGTTTGGAACCACCAAGACTCTTCCTAGAGCTAGCCACCCTACCAAAGTGAGCAGTCGGGGGAGAAGGACCTTGGTCAGGGAGGTGACCAAGAACCCGATAGTCACTCTGACAGAGTTCTAGAGTTCCTCTGTGGATATGGGAGAAACTTCAAGAAGGACAACCATCTCTGTAGCACTCTACCAATCAGGCCTTTATGGTAGAGTGGCCAGACGGAAGCCACTCCTCAGTAAAAGGCACATGACAGCTCTCTTGGAGTTCATCAAAAGGCACCTAAAGGACTCTCAGACCATGAGAAACAAGATGATCTGGTTTGATGAAAACAAGATTGAACTCTTTGGTCTGAATGCCAAGTGTCACGTCTGGAGGAAACCTTGCACCATCCCTACTGTGAAGCATGGTGGCGGCAGCATCATGCTGTAGGATGTTTTTCAGCGGCAGGGACTGGGAGACTAGTCAGGATCGAGGGAAAGATGAACAGAGCAAAGTACAGAGAGATCCTTGATGAAAACCTGCTCCAGAGTGCTCAGGACCTCAGACTGGGGCAAAGGGTCACCTTCCAAAAGGACAATGACCATAAGCACACAGCCAAGACAATGCAGGAGTGGCTTCAGGACAAGTCTCTGAAAGGTGCAACAGAACCTCAAGAGGCTAAAGAAATTTGGCTTGTCACCTAAAACCCTCACAAACGTTTACAGAAGCACAATTGAAACATTCTGTCGGGCTGTATCACTACCTGGTACGGCAACTGCACCGCCCACAACCGCAAGGCTCTCCAGAGGATGGTGCGGTCTGCTCAATGCATTACCGGGGGCAAACTACCCACCCTCCAGGACACCTACAGCACCCGATGTCACAGGGAGGCCAAAAAGATAATCAAGGACATCAACCACCCGAGCCACTGCCTGTTCACCTCGCATCATCCAGAAGGCGAGGTCAGTACAGGTGCATCAAAGCTGGGACCGAGAGACTTAAAAACAGCTTCTATCTCAAGGCCATCAGACTGCTACACAGCCATTAGAGGCTGTATATGTATATACTGTTTTCTATACTAATCTACGGTATCTCATTCACTTAATAATGTTTACATATCTTGCATTACTCATCTCATATGTATATACTGTATTCTATACTATTCTAATGGAACTAAGTCCGTTCCGCTCTGACCTCGCTCGTCCATATGTATATAGTCTTAATTCATTCCAACCTAGATTTGTGTGTATTGGGTATATGTTGTGTAATTTGTTAGATATAAATTGTAAGATATTACTGCACTGTCGGAGCTAGAAGCACAAGCATTTCGCTACACCCGCAATACCATCTGCTAAGCATGTGTATGTGACCAATAAAATTTGATTTGGATTTGTCTGAATACTTTCCGAACGCACTGTATGTGCCTTGGTCTTCCAGGAAGAGCAGAAATGCCTTGCCAATGTCACACTCAGCCTAATATAGGTCTAGGATTTCTATACAAATCTATCTGAAGTTTACAATTTCAACTTCATCAAATGCAAGTATCATTGACAAAACCTACACCATTCCTTTACCAACCAGCATCCAAGCAGAGCCATTATTCTAGCCCATTATCTGAGCAAAAACATTCTGGAGTGCTGTCTAAATGCCACAGATGAGTGATGAAATGGTAGGCCTATGTTCTCCTTCCATGAAAATGCTCATTGTCATCACTGAGGATATTGTTCGTATTTTACTGTTTATTTTAGGTCCAGTGTCTCTGTTTTGATTCACAGATGACAGATGCTTGCTGGTACCCCCTGCTGCTACGCTGCTCTAGTTGGCTGACTGGATATGTACAGACTGACACATCTAGCAACACCTCCAGGTGTGCTTATGAGGTTAGTCCGGTAAAAGACCTGTCAATCACTCTGTATATTAATACAGGATTACATTCATTGTCAATCACGAACGAACACATACCTATCTGCCACGGACCTTCGAGGTAGCAAGGTGGTCAGTTAGTGGTTTGTAGGAGTGAAAGTTTTTGACATTTTCTTTTTAGCAGCTGCACAACAAAGACAACAGAAACAAAAAAAAGTATACTGTGAAATGAAGGCATTGTCTGTATCTTGATAAGAGGATTTCTAACCAACAAGGAGACTATTCAATAATTGACTTTTGTAAAAGGTAAGCTATCAAGCTTTTGTTTGACTACAGGTAAATTAACTTTTACATTGTGTTGTGAAAAAGGAAGGTCACCTAAAGCAGAAAAGAATCAGTGAATCTAATTACCTGTATTTACAGTTCTATCAATCAAGTAACATCCCCAGGCGTGTTTGTCTACCGAATGAAGCAATTCATTTATTAAGATTTAAAAACAAAATTAAACAAAAGTTGAACAATTAAGATACATTACAACATTTACTTTAAGTGTGTTTAAATTAATAGCATGAGCTTGCAGCATAAAAACAGTTTCAATAACTTGTATTGGTCCCATCCCCATGGCTGATTCCTCTCTCCTCCTCTCACAATAATTGCCCATCTGGAATAAATCAAGTTGAATTGAATTCTATCCCTCCCTAGATGTTCCCCTGGTCAGCAGTGTTTTCTCTGGAGCCGAAAGTGCCTGGACAGCGTACGGCAGAAGAACTAGTCACCAACACCCTGATGCTGGAGCTGGGTGCCATGGTGAAGCGCACCGAACGTATCCGCCTGGAAAGGGTGACAAAAGAGGGCCGGCGCCGGCGCAGCTCTTCCTCCGCTGACTACAGCTGGCTGGCCACTGCCCCCACCCACCAACCCTATGAGCTGACCCCCCGAGACCTGATAGAACTGCAGGACCTGTGTGCCAGGGTGCCACCGTCTCAGTGTGGCCCTGTCATTGTTAGGTGGGATTTAGTACCTTATCCGTGTCAGAGGTGTATGTACACAACACATATCGTGAATGTCTCAGGTAGATCATGGAAATGGATTCATGATCATTCTCAACAGGTTCTGATGTCTCCAAAGTGAACTTGGTGCCACCTTAACCCTTTGTCAGTATCACGCAAACTCATTTTTGACCTTTGCCCTCTACCCCAGGTTCAGGAATCTGGTGACGGAGATTGAGCCGGAGGTTCACGAGGTGGCTCGTCTGTTCCGCACGGTTCTACGTGACTGTGTGGAGGGAGAAGAGGAGAACGAGGAGATGAGGATGAGGTCAGCCGGCTGGGACAAACAACGCAGCAAGAGCCTCTCCTTTGTAACCTTCCGCTCCAAGTTCCGCCCCGCTCCCTTCAGGGGTGGGGGCCTGGGCG
Organism: Salvelinus alpinus; assembly: GCF_045679555.1. Classification (NCBI taxonomy): domain Eukaryota; kingdom Metazoa; phylum Chordata; class Actinopteri; order Salmoniformes; family Salmonidae; genus Salvelinus; species Salvelinus alpinus. The sequence continues at coordinate 84,830,392 of NC_092089.1, read as the reverse complement.
GGTCACGTGGCAACCTGCAGGAGGAGTCGAGCTGGTACGAGGAGGACGAGGTGGAGCAGCAGGAGGGAGCAGCAAACGTGGCGAGAGCGGCCAGGAAGGGGAGGAGCATGAGCATGCCTGATATCACCCCCATCGAACAGAGTGCACTTGGCTGAGGGAGAGAGCGGGAGGGAGGGAGGGATGGCGAAAGAGAATAGGAGATGAGAGATTGATAGGGAAGAAGGTCAAGATGAAATGCAACATGAGGACAGCTCACACCTCAGCAGATTTCCACTGACTGTTTAGACATAATGCAGTTACATATACAAGAGTAGAATTGCAAGCTTAGCCAGCAGATATACAACACTATTTCGTTTTTTTATTGTGAATTACATTTTCCGAATGCGTTAACACTTGAAATGCATGTAAAATGAACTAGAAAATACAGGTCTTATTTTCCAACAGATCCTTGATAATAAATTAGTTTGTGTGTGGATTACTGTGGGGCCATTACTACTGCATAGCTTAGTTCCAGTCCTTTGGTTGGCATGGTTACTCTATAACAATTCATTATATCAATATTCTATAATCCTCTTACTCAGTAAAGAATTACAGTCCTTTGCACAACTTCCCCATTGTTCTTTTTTAATATGCACTTCTATCCAATACATTAGCAGTATTTTCACTTTACACACTGTAGAAGTCCAGGCATTTAGCAAAAAAAGAGGGAAGAAATAGGAGTGTTTTCTTATTAAAAAAGTTCTGGTTGGTCATTAAATAATAGCATGTACATAAACATCTGTCCTCAGTGAGAATGAGAGGAGATGAAGAGGACAGTCCCCAATAAAGTAGTGAGGTCCAAACGGACAAGTTGCAGGGAAGTTTGGTAGAGAAAGAGACTTCACTAGCGTACTTTCAGCTCTACATAACCCTGTCATAACCAATGACATGTCACCTGTTTATAACAGTTGTTATAACAACCTGTTAATTAGGGTCCCAAATAGCAACCCATTTCCTATTTAGTGTACTACTTTTGTCCAGGGCCCTTTGGCTCTGTTTAAAGTAGTGTACTATATAGGAAATAGAGTGCCATTTGGGATGCAGACATTGGCAACAGTATTCAGACTTACCCCAGCTGACTTGCTGGCAGGTAAACCAGGCAATCTAAACTGTTAGATCTGCAATAACAGTATTAAGTAACTTGTTACAAACTGTTCAGGTCTGACTCGTCACATTGTGTTTATGATTGGGGCTATGAAGGGAATGTCCTCTTCAGTTTAAACCACCTTTAATCCTGTACCGTCATAAAACAGCTTAGACCACAGCTGTCTTGTCACATTTCTTTGAAACTGAAAGTACCCTTTTGGCAAATAAGAAACATTGAAAGAAAAAGGGAAAGTAAACCAACAATAGTTTCCAGTCATGCGTGGCGTGAATGATAGTGAGGGAGAATTGTTCAAGTCTCTCTTTAATAAAACCAAAATCGAAAGAAATGATTACAATTCAAGAAAACTCCAGTCTGTTGTGTTGGCCCTCATGTCAGAGAGAAAGTTGATTACACCCTGTCTTACAACAAATCAACAATAAGCTACATGAGGGGTAAAAGAAAATCTACCAAGAAACAAAACTAGGTTTGCAGAATCAAACCATTAAATAAGCCATTTTTGATTAAATGTTTAAGATGAATTATTCTCTAAAGTAACAAAGAACAGAATGACAAGTATTCTGTTTATACTATACAAAGCATGTTCCGATAGCATATCCTTTTCATTAGGGGTATTTCATCAATGTCTGTAGGAACAGAACAGATCTGCTAGGGTCCAGAAACGCTCTCCAGGGCTTTAGGCAGCAGATTACTATCATTTCTTGGGCTGCTGGACCTCAAGTCCCAAACCGTTCAATAACACTCCACCTGTCCCATTGTCCTGTTGCTGTGGCAACCCCTCGTCTCAGCCCAACCTTTCCCATTGTCTTATGTCAGATAGCATGACTCCGTCTGAACTATTGGTCAAGGGACTACCGTTTCATAGGAGTGACGCAACCTGTCAAAAGACAATGAACTTTTCCATCTCCCTCTTCTTCAACCTCCACTTCTTTATCTATCATTTCTCCCTGCTCAGGCGAGGAAGACCACAAAGACGATGAAGAACACGATGAGGACGAGGAAGATCTTGACCATGAGCCAGCGGTTGGAGGACACAGACTGGAAGTACTTGAGGATCTCCGTGTGAGCCATGTCCACGTTGAGCTGAGTGTCCTCCACGTTAGCATCAATCCTACATGGGAGAGGAAGACACACAGGGCTTGAGAGACACACCGGGCTGTGCTCGAGCATCTCAAAGTTTCTCCCCTCCTCCTCCCCTCTACACCACATCTCTTTCTCCCCTCCTCCTCATCTCTTTCTCCCTCAACTCCTCTTTCCCTCATCCACCTTGTTCCCCATCATACTGCTCTCCTCCCCCTCCCTCACCTCTGTACTGTCTCCTCCTGCTCCTTCACCATGTGAGCCAGCTGCTGGAAGATAGAGCCCAGCTCTACGATGGTGCTCTCAATGTTCTGCATGGTGTCTGCACGGCTCTGGATGTACGAGTCCTGCACCACAGAGAAACAACATTATACTAACACAATGACGCACACACACAATACAGGTGATAATAAAGTGTTTGTACCTGCTCATCAATGAGCTGGAGCTGTAGAGGGTTAGACTGGTTGTCCATGTTGATGGCGACCTCAGCCCCCATACTCCTTGACTCATCCTGCATCAACACTGAACTCTCTGGCAGAGGAGAGAAACGATAGTCAGTTAGAAGGAAGAGAAAATAAACTTCTGTGATTGGAATTCACAGAGACATTTGATCTGGTATAGGAATTAGAGGCTGAAGGTGAGGTAAACGTGGTGTGTTTTCTTACTGAAGTTGTTGGCGTGGAGAGGAGAAGAGACAGGACGCTGAGAGAACTGTTCTCTCCTGTTCTTCTGCTGCTTCAGGTTCTAGAGAAAGAGAAAATGAGAACGATATAGGCAACCTACAATTATGAGGATTCTTGAGGTTTAATGACAGAAAGTTCCAGTGACAGAAAGTTCCAGTGAATCTTACCTCTGTTCTTACTTCTAGAACCGACTTGAAGTCATTGGACATAGACGCCAGTTTGGACTGCAACAAAACAAAAACAAGGAGTTGTTGATTTTATAAAGCCTCAGGTTTCATATGGCTACATCATTTTACTCATCCACATCAGTTACATAATGCAGTAGAGAGGCACTGGAAGTCAGACCTGCAGGGAGACGACGATGGTGTTGGAATGGGTCTGGATGTGTCTGCCACTTGGCGCTCCACGTGAACGGATCAGATCCTGCAGCTGGGCTATCTGCTTGTTCAGGCTGTTAATGTCCTGCGAGGGGAATAGTGGGAGACAGGCGGAGGGAGTCAAACAGGGCACAGCAGTGTAACACAGACTGCACCCACTAAAACAGCTAGGTCTGTCACTTGCATAGAGATTCCACCTGACTGACTGGTCATCGTGTTTGCGATTTATAGTTCATAACGAGAAACAGCCGACAGCTTTTCCTGTATCGGTGTCAATTCAAACAAAAACAAATCTCACCTGCTTGATGATGTAGGTTAACTCTTCAATCTCCACTGCCTTGTCATCAAATAGAGATCTTCTTTTAGCCACTGAAAAGGTCAAAACAGACATATCCAGAACTATAGAAAAACGCAGAGTTTTTCCAAATAGCTATTTGTCACATAAATATTGAAACAGAAATATTGACATATACTTACATATAGTGAGTTTCTCTAGTTTAGCAAATGTATTACTCAAGTCCTTCCCTATTCTCCTGGAGGGGTTCAAAACAACACAAGATTGGTATCACAGTGATAGGCCTAAACATGAATACGGTGAAAAGAAACTGCTAGCGCATGTACATACGCAGAATGTAAAGTATGTCCTTCGGTAAAATGATAAGACAACAGAAAAGAACAGCCTGCATTCCAAAGAGATCATGCAGATCTACAATGTGATCAAAACGCCATGGAGAAACTAACAGCAACAAGTGGCTATTTACCAAACTTCAAATCAGACACAGGTGCCAACTACACCCCTGAGTGGATTAACTGTGTAACGTGAGCAAGTTGGCTGGCAGTGGGACTCACTTGGCCATGAGGGTGAAGTCACTGCGTTGCTTGAGAGCACTGAGGGCTGGCTTGTTGTGCTGAACACCATTCTGCAGAGAGAAAGAATGACAAAGAGGGATTAAAAGAGACACATCATCTGTGACAGATTACAAGAGGGGGAATGAATAGGTTCCTCTATCTCCCAGGTTGTTTAGTATCCCCCGGCCTTTATCAGATGGCTATTTCAACATCACTGCCCTTGCCTCTCCCCAGTGGCGACCCGTCATTTAGTGCAGAGCCCCACCTGTTTTCAGCCCCGCATTTTTAGGTTAAAAAAAAGTGTGTCACTCATGGAACAGTACGTCATCGCCAATTCTAAGATTAGAGTTATATTAGAAGTGCCCATCCGGCCTCCCGAGTGGCGGTGGTCTAAGGCACTGCATCGCAGTGCTAGCTGTGCCACTAGAAATCCTGGTTCGAGTCCAGTCTCTGTCTCAGCCAGCCACGACCAGTAGACCCTTGGGGCGGCGCACAATTGTCCCAGCATCGTCCAGGTTAGGGGAGTGTTTGGCCGGCAGGGATGTTCTTGTCCCATCGCGCTCTAGCAACTCGTGGCGGGCCGGGCGCAATGCACGCTGACACGGTCGCCAGGAGTACTGCGTTTCCTCCGACACGTTGGTGTGGCTGGCTTCCGGGCTAAGCAGGCATTGTGTCAAAAAGCAGTGCGGCTTGACTGGGTTTCGGAGGATGTATGGCTCTCGATCTTCGCCTGTCTCTCAAGTCCGTACGGGAGTTGCAGCGATGAGACAAGACTAACTACCAATTGGATACCACGAAATTGGTGAGAAAAAGGTGTAAAAGTAACAAATAGAAAAAATAAGTGCCCATCCAAGAAGGCTCAAGGTCATTTGCCACAGATAGAATGACATCTTTAAATCTACAGTAGCTTTGATTGGACTGTCAACATCATACTTTCAAAATCTTAGCTAGCAGTCGTCACCATGAATCAAGTCAACAATCAAATCCTTTTCCATCCTTGTCATATGAAGAGAAATTAGAGATATAACGTCTCGGTTCTCATCGGCCATTGGACATAAACATTACACATAAACATTAGACAAGTTGGAAGTCGCAAATTCAACAATGAGTGGTTTGGGAAGAAATCAGTGGCTAACTGAGTTCAAGACAACTGGGAACTCAGGGAAAAAACACGTTTTGAACGGTCATTCAACTCGGAATTGTAAATCCGGCATCTTTCTCTTTGATGACAAAATTTGCACACGAAGGACCGCCGCGCCACTTTTCTGTTCAAGCACATCACAACAACGTGAGTCCAAAAATGACTTATGCTGCTTCATAAATTATGTAGGATGCCAGAGAGATATGTATTCTGTAGCTAATAAAGTAATACTAAGTGTATATTGTGTAGTAAGCTGTAGTAAGCTGTTAGTAGCCCATGTGCCTCACCCTAACAATTTGGTCTATTTTCACCAACGCGGTATTGTAAACACATCGTTCGCAGCCGGTGTGTGCCTGTTTGCCAAAAACCTATTTAAGAGAAATGTAATCATCGAATATTGTAAGAGCTTTCATTGTCTGTTTATATGTAAGAGCGGTCCATGTTCTGAATTCTGTCGCTGTACATTTCAAAAGTGCTGAACAAAGAGTTATATTGACTACGTCCGTCGTCTCTCGCTCATTAATGTCTTCATCGAAATGATGGCTTGCCTCATATCCGCTTGTCGTCCCCTATTGCCATAGTTTGCACATCTCAATTGCCAGTAGAAACCACATTTGTTTAAGCAAGTCAGCATTATCAGCTATGTTTTTTTAAAGGCAGTAAATGAGGCTGAATGAACTGTAGCAGTGGTAAGGTGTTGGGACAGCTTTATGTCCCAATATTAGAACAAGGAACAGATATAGCCCTTGGTTATCTCCAGACCTGACTGGCCTTGACCAGCACAAAAACATCTTGTGGCGTTCTGCATTAGCATCGAATAGCCCCCTGCAATATGCAACTTTTCAGGGAAGTTAGGAACCAACATACACAGGCAGTTAGGAAAGCAAAGGCTAGTTTTTTCAAACAGAAATTTGCATCCTGTAGCACAAATTCCCAAAAAGTTCTGGAACACTAAAGTCCATGGAGAATAAGAGCACCTCCTCCCAGCTGCCCACTGCACTGAGGCTAGGAAACACTGTCACCACTGATAAATCCACAATAATTGAGAATTTCAATAAGCATTTTTCTACAGCTGGCCATGCTTTCCACCTGGCTACCCCTACCCGGGTCAACAGCCCTGCACCCCCCACAGCAACTTGCCCAAGCCTCCCCCATTTCTCCTTCACCCAAATCCAGATAGCTGATGTTCTGAAAGAGCTGCAAAATCTGGACGCGTACAAAATCAGCTGGGCTAGACAATCTGGACCTCTCGTTCTAAAATTATCCGCCGCAATTGTTGCAACCCCTATTACTAGTCTGTTCAACCTCTCTTTCGTATCATCTGCGATCCCCAAACATTGGAAAGCTGCCGCGGTCATCCCCCACTTCAAAGGGGGAGACACTCTAGACCCAAACTGTTACAGACCTATATCTATCCTACCCTGCCTTTCTAAGGTCTTCGAAAGCAATGTTAACAAACAGATCACCGACCATTTCGAATCCCACCGTACCTTCTCCGCTATGCAATCTGGTTTCCGAGCTGGTCATGGGTGCACCTCAGCCACGCTCAAGGTCCTAAATAATATCATAACCACCATTGATAAAAGACAATACTGTGCAGCCATATTCATTGACCTGGCCAAGGCTTTCGACTCTGTCAATCACCACATTCTTATCGGCAGACTCAACAGCCTTGGTTTCTCAAATGACTGCCTCACCTGGTTCACCAACTACTTCTCAGACAGAGTTCAGTGTGTCAAATCGGAGGGCCTGTTGTCCGGACCTCTGGCAGTCTATGGGGGTGCCACAGGGTGCAATTCTCGGGCCAACTCTTTTCTCTGAATACATCAATGATGTTGCTCTTGCTGCTGGTGATTCTCTGATCCACTTCCACGCAGACGACACCATTCTGTATACTTCTGGCCCTTCTCTGGACACCGTGTTAACTAACCTCCAGACGAGCTTCAATGCCATACAACACTCCTTCCGTGGCCTCCAACTGCTCTTAAATGCAAGTAAAACTAAATGCATGCTCTTCATACGATCGCTGCCCGCACCCCCGTCCAGCATCACTACTCTGGACGGTTCTGACTTAGAATATGTAGACAACTACAAATACCTAGGTGTCTGGTTAGACTAAACTCTCCTTCCAGACTCACATTAAGCATCTCCAATCCAAAATTAAATCTAGAATTGGCTTCCTATTTCGCAATAAAGCCTCCTTCACTCATGCTGCCAAACACACCCTTGTAAAACTGACTATTCTATCGATCCTTGACTTCGGCGATGTCATTTACAAAATAGCCTCCAACACTACTCAGCAAATTGGATGCAGTCTATCACAGTGCCATCCGTTTTGTCACCAAAGCCCCATATACTACCCACCACTGTGACCTGTACGCTCTCGTTGGCTGGCCTTCGCTTCATATTCGTCGCCAAACCCACTGGCTCAAGGTCATCTATAAATCTTTGCTAGGTAAAGCCCCGCCTTAGCTCACTGGTCACCATAGCAGCACCCACCCGGAGCAAGCACTCCAGCAGGTATATTTCACTGGTCACCCCCAAAGCCAATTCCTCCTTTGGCCACCTTTCCTTCCAGTTCTCTGCTGCCAATGACTGGAACGAATTGCAAAAAAAAGAATAACTTAAGCTGGAGACTCATATCTCCCTCACGAACTTTAAGAATCAGCTGTTAGAGCAGCTTACAGAGCATTGCACCTGTACATAGCCCATCCAACTACCTCATATTGTTATTTTTTCTTCTCCTTTGCACCCCACTATCTCTACTTGCACATTCATCTTCTGCACATCTATCACTCCAGTGTTTAATTGCTATACTGTAATTACTTCCCCACTATGGCCTATTTATTGCCTTACCTCCCTAATCTTACCTCATTTGCACACACTGTATATAGACTTTTCTATTGTGTTATTGACTGTACATTTGTTTATCCCATGTGTAACTCTGTTGTTGTTTGTTTCGCACTGCTTTGCTTTATCTTGGTCAGGTCGCAGTTGTAAATGAGAACTTGTTCTCAACTGGTCTACCTGGTTAAATAAAGGTGAATGTTTTATTTTTAATTATGTAGGCCCGAATAGTTTGTGGGCACCGTTTGTCACCGTTAGAGTGCAATAAATGTATTGTTTAGTGTTGTGGCTTTGCTGGCATGCATCCCCCCAAAAATGTTTGCCCCACCAAGATTTACATGCTAAAATCGCCACTGCCTCTCCCATACCTACATACCTGTCTGCTCTGTAGGGATTTGCAGGCGGACTGGAACTCGTTGGTTCGATCCCTGCACGTCATCCTGCCGAATGTATATCACCAGCCTACACTGGGCACGCCAAGGAGAAAGGGTCTGACGTTTGAAAGATCTCGGTAGTGTACTATAGACCGGTCCGTGCTCCGTGGAAACAGTCACTACACCTCCTGATGTCAACTCCTAACTGCAAGGCGTCAATCCGTGTCCAATGATGCACACGGGCATTCTCAATGTATCTGTAATATGATAGGAGTAACATAACCAAATTAATTAAAATTACAGTTTGCTAGGTTGTCGTGCCCCGGGCTACCTAACTAGCTACCAATACGTTGTCTCAGTTCCCCCAACAAATCGGAGCTTGGCCAATTTTTTGGCAATCAAGCCCCCACCCCCATTTATGTGTCTAGCTAGTAACAAGTAAGCTAATGTTAGCAAAGCCATCATTACCACGGCAACACAAACTGAAACGAAATGCTACCAGACAGCTTATCTGACAGTGATGAAATATAAAATTCTAGCTAGCTAGATATCTGTTGTCATTTAAATGTTCTTAGATACTGAGCTATTTAGTTATGCCAAGCTACCGTTGACCAACTAACGTTAGCTAGTTTTAAATAGCCGACTCCATCACAGCTGATTTTTAGCTAACCCTAGAGACGTGGCTTGAATGTTTTGTTTGAAAAAAGAAAACTCTCTCATCACCACGTGAATCAGATGTGTATATATATCTAGGTTCCCTCGATAAACGTGATCAGTTTCAACTTACTATTAGCAAAATTCCACAAGAATTCACAGATCGTTCGATGTTTTTACCAAGCCGGGACTGAAAGTTTGAATCCGGGTCATTTCCGGATCCTGACGTCATTGCCACGTCCACCACTGTTTAAATTAGATATATTAGAGAAAGGAGTCACCACATACCACCAGATGTCGCCATATCTTATGTTTTCTAACATATATGTCAACTTGTGCAGCATTAAAATTAACTGGACTGTATTCAATTATGCGTGGATAGTGAAGCGCATACAGAGTAGAAGGTTGATGTTTATTGTCACGAGTCTTGTCCTGGAGGCAGAAATAAGCGATTTCCCATTACATAGGTCAGCTGCAAAGTCAAAATTGGTTATATTGTAAAGATTCATGAAAAAAAAATGTTGTTTAGGCATTTGGGTTAGCAGTGTGGTTATACTTTGTGACTGTGCCAGCTACTGACAACTCTGCAGAGCTGCCTCCAGAACAAGATTCATAACCAAAAACGCTAACCTGCTTTAGAGTATAGTGGAGATAACCGTGATTACCAAACTCCAGAATGTGAGAGGGAAAGGGAGGTAGAGAGACAGAGCGAAGTTAAGCTACACACACGAATACAGGTAGAGAGATAACATCCAGGACTTGCTCAGATCTCATTCTATACCTACTGGCTCCCACATCCTTACCTCAACAAGAGCTGGCATGTTCAGACCACAACTATGCCCTCACCTATCTTCTCCCTATCTTCAATGCTCACCTTTCTATTCCCACTCAATCGGTCTTCCTATAGCCTGTTCTCTTTCCACCTGAACACCACGTCTGTGAAAAAACAACATATGTTCTCTGATAATGCATAAATTAACAATATCTGTGCATTTGAGGGCATTCACATTTTACAATGTCTCAAATTGATGCCATTGTCATAAATCTTTCAATGGCTTCTATGTTGTCTGAAATGATAAAGAATTATCAAAGCACCACAGAGATGCATGTTTCCGTAACAGATAACAGCTTGTTTTTTCATGCGTCACAGGGGACTTTAAACAACATTAATTTTCCTGTCAGAGAGAGACATGGCTGGCCATAGTCAACACACGCACATTGCTCTCTCTCTCTCTCTCTCTCTCTCTCTCTCTCTCAATTCAATTGTTCAATTCAAGGGCTTTATTGGCATGGGAAACATATGTTAACATTGCCAAAGCAAGTGAAGTAGGTGATAAACAAAAGTGAAGAACAATTTTTTTTAGCAGTAAACATTACTCTCACAGAAGTTCCAAAAGAATAAAGACATTTCAAATGTCATATTATGTATATATACAGTGCAAATAGTTAAAGTACAAAAGGGAAAATAAATAAACATAAATATGGGTTGTATTTATAATGGTATTTGTTCTTCACTGGTTGACCTTTTCTTGTGGCAACAGGTCACACATCTTGCTGCTGTGATGGCACACTGTGGTATTTCACCCAGTAGATATGGGAGTTCATCAAAAAGTGATTTTTTTAAACAATTTTTTTGTGGATCTGTGTAATCTGAGGGAAATGTGTGTCTCTAATATGGTCATAAATTTGGCAGGAGGTTTGGAAGTGCAGTTTAAGTCAAAGCTTTCCTTAAGTTTGGGTCAGTCACAGTGGTCAGGTATTCTGCCACTGTGTATTCTCTGTTTAGGGCCAAAAAGCATTCTAGTTTGCTCAATTTTTTTGTTAATTATTTCCGATGTGTCAAGTAATTATCTTTTTGTTTTCTCATGATTTGGTTGGGTCTAATTGTGTTGCTGTCCTGGGGCTCTGTTTGTGTTTGTGAACAGAGCCCCAGGACCAGCTTGCTTAGGGGACTCTTCTCCAGGTTCATGTCTCTGTAGGTGATGGCTTTGTTATGGAAGGTTTGGGAATCGCTTCCTTTTAGGTGGTTGTAGAATTCAACAGCTCTTTTCTGGATTTTGATAATTAGCGGGTATCGGCCTAATTCTGCTCTGCGTGCATGATTTGGTGTTTTACGTTGTACACAGAGGATATTTTTGTAGAATTCTGCATGCAGTCTCAATTTGGTGTTTGTCCCATTTTGTGAATTCTTGGTCGGTGAGTGGACACCAGACATCACAACCATAAAGGGCAATGGGTTATTTAACTGATTCAAGTATTTTTGGCCAGATCCTAATGGCCAGATCCTAATGGTATGTCGAATTTTATGTTCCTTTTGATGGCATAGGAGGACCTTCTTGCCTTGTCTCTCAGCTTGTTCACAGCTTTGTTGAAGATACCTGTGGCGCTGATGTTTAGGCTGAAGTATGTAGAGTTTTTTGTGTGCTCTAGGGCAACGGTTTCTAGATGGAATTTGTATTTGTGGTCCTGGCGACTGGACCTTTTTTGGAACACCATTATTTTTGTCTAACTGAGATTTACTGTCAGGGCCCAGGTCTGGCTGAATATGGGCAGAATATCTAGATGCTGCTGTAGGCCCTCCTTGGTTGGTGACAGAAGCACCAGATCATCAGCAAACAGTAGACATTTGACTTCAGATTCTAGATGGGTGAGGCCGGGTGCTGCGGACAGTTCTAGTGCCCTCGCCAATTCGTTTATATATATATATGTTGAAGAGGTTGGGGCTTAAGCTGCATCCCTGTCTCACCCCACAGCCCTGTGGAAAGAAATTTGTGTTTTTGGCCATTTTAACCGCACACTTGTTTTTGTACATGGATTTTATAATGTTGTATGTTTTTCCCCCAACCTCACTTTCCATCAATTTGTATAGCAGACCCTCATGCCAAATTGAGTCAAATGCTTTTTTTAAATCAACAAAGCATGAGAAGACTTTGCCTTTGTTTTGGTTTATTTTTTTGTCAATTAGGGTGTGCAGGGTGAATACGTGGTCTGTGGTACGGTAATTTGGTAAAAAGGCAATTTTACATTTGCTCAGTATATTGTTTTCACTGAGAAAATGTACGAGTCTGCAGGTTTTTTTCTCTCTCTCTCTCTCTCTCTCTCTGTCTCTGCCTCTCACACACAGCTGCTGCTACAAAAGCAGAGGAAAACACGTCTCTAGGGTTATAGTACGAATACATACAGAGAACGGTGGAAAAATACAGGAAACCACTTCCACAGATAGAAGAGAGAGAGGGAGATAGGGAGTGAAGGATAAAGAGAGCGGGTGAGAGATGAGGAGTTTCAGGGACACACAACGAGTCACTGGTTCTCAGGGGCACCACCATCGAATCAGAGACAGTTAGACAGTTCCAATATTATTCTGCACTAACATGACAAGGTTCTGGGACTTTTTCAGAGAGTAGAAAACCTTTTTACAAAAAGGGGAATAGGATTAAAGGTTGAAAATACATCCATGTCTTCTGATGGATGAGTCACTGTCTCTCCCTCCCTCCCTCTCTCTGTCTCCCTAATCTTGTGCAGGCTTCTATATTTAGTCACTGGCAGGATGCCCTCCATGACAGGTAGGCCAGGCAGCATCAGCCTTGAGCTCAATCTCACTGGAGCTGATTGGCTCTCTCTCAGGGTGGGGAGGAAGACAAACTGCATCACTGAAAGAGACAGACAGACAGACAGACAGACAGACAGACAGACAGACAGACAGACAGACAGACAGACAGACAGACAGACAGACAGACAGACATGGCTCTCTCAGGGTGGAGAGGAAGACAAACTGCATCACTGAAAGAGACAGACAGACAGACAGACAGACATGGCTCTCTCAGGGTGGAGAGGAAGACAAACTGCATCACTGAAAGAGACAGACAGACAGACAGACATGGCTATCTCAGGGTGGAGAGGAAGACAAACTGCATCACTGAAAGAGACAGACAGACATGGCTATCTCAGGGTGGAGAGGAAGACAAACTGCATCACTGAAAGAGACAGACAGACAGACAGACATGGCTCTCTCAGGGTGGAGAGGAAGACAAACTGCATCACTGAAAGAGACAGACAGACATGGCTATCTCAGGGTGGAGAGGAAGACAAACTGCATCACTGAAAGAGACAGACAGACAGAGAAACAGACAGACAGAGAAACAGACAGACATGGCTGTCTCAGGGTGGGGAGGGCCCCAAAAGATGAACTGCATCACTGAGAGATATAGAGACTGGATGAGAAAGAATTACTCCTCTCAGAAGCCAGTTTCAAGATATAATCTGCTATCGGAAATTGCACTGTCACTGCCTCTCACAGCCTCTGACATGAAAAGTCAATATGAGGACGATTGAGTATATTCCCATAAAATCATACTATCATCACTTGTTTGAAGATGAAAATAATTGGCACTCAGCAACACACACACACACACACACACACACACACACACACACACACACACACACACACACACACACACACACACACACACACACACACACACACTACTTGCCGCGCGGCTGACTCACCACAGTTCAGGAGGAGAGTCAATATTATTTCTCATATCATCATGTCACTCACACGCTCTCTATCCCTCCATCCCTCACTCCCAGGGTGTCACTATCCCTCCATCCCTCACTCCCAAGGTGTCACTTCAATCATCAGCCTGTTTATCTTTCATTACTGCTGAGAGGGATGAAAAAGAAGAGAGGGAGGAGGCATGGTGGTAAAAGAGGGATGACATCAAAGAGATTACAGGAAGGGCATTGGAAGCATTGGAGAGACTACCAATAACAAAACATTTTACAAAAAATAAGACATTTCCTTTAATAATATCTGGAACATTGTATCATGGTTGTTTTGTTTTGAACATTTCCTAGTAGTATTAACATCCTTACATAGACATTGAACTGATTAATCGTCATAATATACTGTGACACAAAACGGCATGGTACAGCGGCACACACACATCAAGTAGGGCATAAATGGTGTAGCAGCAATATCAGTGTTATACACATTACAACGCATTTGTAATTGTAGATTCTGTAACATGGGAGTATAGCTGGAATGAATTACAAGACATTCTAAAGTATGCTCTATGTCATACACATGATGGTGGTTGGATATAAGACATTATATAGTATTATTATTATTATTATGATCTACTTTTAGTCAGGGTCTGCCTGCTATAGCGGAGTATAAGACAGTTAGGGCTTGAATAGGTCTACCTAGACAGTAGATAGGGTATGTGCTAGACTCGCTTTGCCAAACTCATGGGTCTACAACACAGTGGCTGAGGGAAGACTAGGTGCGTGCAGAAAAGAGGAGCAACCAGCACATTCATGTTGGATATGTAATGGACATTTGTAGTATATTACTGTATGAATGGAGAATATAGTCCCTTCTCCAAGTCTTTCTGTAACTGGCAAGTTTCATAATGATAATGTGGGGTGGTTATATCTGTCCTGTTTCACACATACACAAGTGTGTATTATATTCATGTGTGAATTGTAAATGCATTTTTTGCATATCCCCACTCTCCCTGAGACGCCCTCGGAGAGTGGGGTCACGGACAGTTTCCTGTGGACCCACACAAAGTTTGACAATGACGCTTTGCAAACTATACAGCAGGGGGGGTTGTTTTGGCATTCACAGGCCACCATTAAGAGGAGAGGAGCTCACAGATGCTTCGATGTATAGAGAGGGGAGGGGAGACATACTCAGTAGAGCTGCATAGTGTATGGTCTGACTGCCATCACAGGACCAATCTCAGAGCCTGAATTCAAACACACTTTTCACATACAGCTCACAAATCCCTCAGCTAAATCTGTTAACAGGCAGACTTCAGGAGAATCATTGATATGTTGTCAGAGTTTCATCTCATTATTTTTGGAGAGGAATCTGCTACTTCAGCTAAAATATTCGTATGCTCATCCCAGTCTCTGAATCAGAGGCCATACTTATTGCTTAGTGAAAATAAACATTTCAGACCGAGTTCAAAATAAAAGTACAATATAAAAGGAATGTCAGGGGAATAACATTTGGAATGTGACACTCAGGTTCTGGAATTGCAATCTGTTTTACATGAGGAGGCTTCTAGAACTGCTAACAGGTATGGAAACTTGAACAATGATGAGAAAGAAGAGAGATCATTTGCTTGTTTGTTGAATGAGATTCTTGGTAAACAATATTATATCGTAGCTGTATCCTTACCCACACAGCTCTAAGCATCCCTCACAGACAGAAAGCCTGCCACCCTGATTCAGATTGATGGCTACCCAAAGTAAATAGACCCGTAACTTTATCTGTAGCTTGCTTACCATGCTAATGGACAAGTTGTTCAAACACTGATCGATTCTGACACGTCCGTGGACGATAGCTATGGACCAAATCCTGTTTCACCAGTGACATGCTATATGGGGGTAGGAGAGGTGACTGACTCTATCAGTAAATAAATCCGTTATGTTCCAGACACCCATCCCATCTCAGCTCCACAAAACAATACAAACACCATATAATGCTATATAATACTAAATGTTTTCGTTTTACGAGACAACATTTCCCTGGTGAATATTTTTGTTGCACATTATAATGTATATTGTTTTTTGGCCATTGAGAAGTCTCTCCCTGTTTAAATGCTACACAGTTATCCATATGTTTAGACGCCTCATGTCTACGTAGTGGTATTAGTCGGCCACCCAGAGGGACTCTTTATGTACACGGATTAAGAACAAACAAAAACATAGAAACATTTCACAATATAGAACATCTTTTAAGTCAACAGGACAAAATTATGCCAAAATATAACAACTTATACAAATACAATAAAATGAAGTATAAAAAACATTTGGATTTAAAAATGTTATACTTATTTCCACTCTTTATATTGCATGTAAAAGAAAATCTTATAAGATACCTGCATTCATTTCTATTTAGGTGTGTGTGTGTGTGTGTGTGTGTGTGTGTGTGTGTGTGTGTGTGTGTGTGTGTGTGTGTGTGTGTGTGTGTGTGTGTGTGTGTGTGTGTGTGTGTGTGTGTGAACCCTTGGACGATGGCCAGGCTTCATCATTGTCATTCCCCTCACTGCCCTGTCGGCGTGAACAGCCCTTTCACTCCGGAGCAGAAAGATGGAGACAAAAACCAAATCAAACAAATGACAGAAAACCCCTCAGTGATTCAGCCTGTGACCATACGCTGTGAATGAGAGACAGCAGGGTAACCCATCTGTGCCATTCAGTGTGTAGACCACACAAATACAGTCTATGCAGCTATTCAACTCACTTAGCTATAGGTCTATGGGGGTGCAGCCTGACGGCTTTATACACAGAGCTGGTGTGTGTGTGTGTGCATGTGTTTGTCCGTGTGTGTGTGTCCATTCAGTATTCTATATCTTTACTGCACTTTAATGACTTGACCCTGGAATCATTCTCCTATCGGAGTCTCCCTGTAGAAAATATAACACGTGTTTCAAGACCAGGATCATCATCACTGTTGCCATTGTCTTTCTGCAAAACAGTCCAACTGCAGTTCATGGGCAACACTGACCCACCGTGTCTATGAAGACAACAACAAAACTCAACATGAACATGTCTGTTATATCTAATCTGTGATCAGTCTCTAAATCCTCTTCATGTCCCAATGTCCCAATGTCTCATACGGAAGCGGAGGTGTGAGTGTTGAATCCTGTCCGGTCCACAACTAACGTCCTGGCCACCCACTGCCTCACATTGCCATCATGATACCGGACATCTAAACTGTGCTTTACATTTGGTCCCATCATTGTCCCTTGTGAAGGAGACGGTGTTTCTAAACATGTTGACTAAGTGCCTGAAGAAGCTGTGTGATGATGAGACTGACTGACTGCGCATATACAGATCTAGACACAGTTGGGGCACATGTATATATATATACAGTGGTTTCGGAAAGTATTCAGACCCTTTGACTTTTTCCACATTTTGTTAAGTTACAGCCTTATTCTAAAATCGATTTAAAAAAAAAAAATCCTCAGCAATGTACACACAATACCCCATAATGACAAAGCAAGAACAGGTTTTTAGAATGTATTAAAAATAAAAAACAGAAATACCTGGTCCCGTGTGGCTCAGTTGGTAGAGCATGGCGCTTGCAACGCCAGGGTTGTGGGTTCATTCCCCACGGGGGGACCAGGATGAATATGTATGAACTTTCCAATTTGTAAGTCGCTCTGGATAAGAGCGTCTGCTAAATGACTTAAATGTAAATGTAAATATAAGTATTCAGACCCTTTGCTAAATGCTGCTCAAGTGCATCTTGTTTCCATTGATCATCCTTGAGATGTTTCTACAACTTGATTGAGTCCATCTGTGGTAAATTAAATTGATTGGACATCTGTCTATATAAGTTCCCACAGTTGACAATGCATGTCAGAGCAAAAACAAAGCCATGAGGTTGAAGTTATTGTCAGTAGAGCTACAAGACAGGATTGTGTCGAGGCACAGATCTGGGGAAGGGTACCAAAAACATTTCTGAAGCATTAAAGGACTCCAAGAACACAGTGGCCTCCATCATTGATAAATGGAAGAAGTTTGGAACCACCAAGACTCTTCCTAGAGCTGGCCACCCTGCCAAACGGAGCAGTCGGGGGAGAAGGGCCTTGGTCAGGGAGGTGATCAAGAACCTGATGGTCACTCTGACAGAGTTCTAGAATTCCTCTGTGGAGATGGGAGAAACTTCCAGAAGGACAACCATCTCTGCAGCACTCCACCAATCAGGCCTTTATGGTAGAGTGGCCAGACGGAAGCCACTCCTCAGTAAAGGGCACATAACAGCCCGCTTGGAGTTTGCCAAAAGGCACCTAAAGACTCTCAGACCATGAGAAACAAGATTCTCTGGTCTGATGAAACTGAGATTGAACTCTTTGGCCTGAATGCCAAGCGTCACGTCTGGAGGAAACCTGGCACCATCCCTACGGTGAAGCATGGTGGCGGCAGCATCATGCTTTGGGGATGTTTTTCAGCGGCAGGGACTGGGAGACGAGTCAGGATCAAGGCAAAGATGAACGGAGCAAAGTACAGAGCGATCCGTGATGAAAACCTGATCCAGAGTGCTCAGGACCTCAGACTGGGGCGAAAGTTCACCTTCCAACAGGACAACAACCCTAAGCACACAGCCAAGACAACACAGGAGTAGCTTGAACCCGATCGAACATCTCTGAAGAGAACTTAAAACAGCTGTGCAGCAATGCTCCCGATCCAACCTGACAGAGCTTGAGAGGATCTGCAGAGAAGAATGGGAGAAACTCCACAAATACAGGTGGGCCAAACTTGTAGTGTCATACCCAAGAAGACTCGAGGCTGTTATCGCTGCCAAAGGTGCTTCACCAAAATACTGAGTAAAGGGTCTGAATACTTATGTAAATGTGATATTTCAGTTTTACATTTTTAATAAATTAGCAAAATATTCTACAAACCTGTTTTTGCTTTGTCATTATGGGGTATTGTGTATAGATTGATGATGAAGAAGAAAAAAAACTATTTTATCAATTTTAGAACAAGGCTGTAACCTAACAAAATGTGGAAAAAGTCAAGGGGTCTGAAAACTTCCCGAAGGGGTTTCTGGAGGACAAGGAGGGACACAGAAGGGAGTACTTAGGAATATGCTTCCCCACCCCACCCCTGACAGAGAGGTACCCAGGATTGCGCTAAGCATGGCTGAGAGTGACATTGGAACCAGTGGAGAGACAGAGAGAGGGGAGAGAGAGAGAGGGGAGAGAGAGCATCACCGCCTCATGGCCTCACATCTAAAAGAAAAAGAAACAAGAGAGAGTTCAGATCAGATTGATTAAATGTGTAATGTTTGGTTGTGGTTCAGCCATGTTGAATGTGGTTGTGATGCACGGTCACGGTTGGTACTATGTCTGTGGTAGTGGTCAGAGCTCTCCTTCTATTGCTCTGCTTCTGATGGTGGTTTGCCGTCACTGGACACTGACCTGCAGAGGTGCTGGTTGAGTCTCCTCCCTTTCTGACTGCAGCTCTCTGTGGTCACGTTGCAGCGACACAGACAAGACTGTAAATCGAGCGTCCACTTCCTCCCAGGACAGGGGGTACATCGAGGGCCTGGCAAGGAAGACAGGGTGGTAGGGAGAGGAAATGGGGTAGTGGGGGGAGAGGAGGGTCTGGGGTGGTAAAGAGAATAGTCTATTTATGAATAGAATAAATATAGAACCTTTAAACAGACACCATTGGCATTCTGATCTGAATGATGGACGAGCCTGAGAGACACTGAGTGAACTCTGACCCCTATAACAGCAAATAACTGACAGCAGCATGATGAATGGAGAATTGATGAAAAGGGATGAAAAAGGAGAAGGACTGAATTCTCTCTTTCTGCTCTCTGGGTAGAGCGATTTTCTAGGAACGATGTATGTGTGCAGAAACACACAAACCCGCAGAGAAACAGACACTTGCTTAGACTTGTGATAAAACATTTAAATGATAGTGTTATAAATGGAGAAAGAAGCAACAACTTAGTGGGTCATTATTTTGAGGCACCTGTATGAGTTGCATGTTTAGTTGAACTTACGTGGTTTTGATAGTTCCAATTTTCTTTCTTTTGGATTTTTCTCTGTCCCTTTTCCTGCCTTTCCTCAGAGGCTTTGCAGGCCTGTTAGTCAGAGACATACATCTGTGTCAAACAACAATACATCACCATAGCAGATCAAAATCTAAATAGATATGTTATAGATTTTTTGAGTTATTGCCTCAAATGACATTTTTGGGGGATTCCCTTAGAGTCCAACAGCCTTATTAGAAAAGAAAATGAGAACAGGAGGATAGAGGTCAACGCTCACAGAGAGGAAAGTTAGGAAAATCCCCATGTTCTCACCCTTTCCCTAACCTCCGTCTCCGTTTCTAGCTTTCACTCTTTCCCTCTAACCCCCTGTTCTCACCCTTTCCCTAACTTTCCTCTCTGTGGGCGTTGACCTCTGTCCCCCTGTTCTCACCCTTTCCCTAACTTTCCTCTCTGTGGGCGTTGACCTCTAACCCCCTGTTCTCACCCTTTCCCTAACTTTCCTCTCTGTGGGCGTTGACCTCTATCACCCTGTTCTCACCCTTTCCCTAACTTTCCTATCTGTGAGCGTTGACCTCTATCACCCTGTTCTCACCCTTTCCCTAACTTTCCTCTCTGTGGGCGTTGACCTCTGTCCCCCTGTTCTCACCCTTTCCCTAACTTTCCTATCTGTGAGCGTTGACCTCTATCACCCTGTTCTCACCCTTTCCCTAACTTTCCTCTCTGTGGGCGTTGACCTCTATCACCCTGTTCTCACCCTTTCCCTAACTTTCCTATCTGTGAGCGTTGACCTCTATCACCCTGTTCTCACCCTTTCCCTAACTTTCCTCTCTGTGGGCGTTGACCTCTATTACCCTGTTCTCACCCTTTCCCTAACTTTCCTCTCTGTGGGCGTTGACCTCTATTACCCTGTTCTCACCCTTTCCCTAACTTTCCTATCTGTGAGCGTTGACCTCTGTCCCCCTGTTCTCACCCTTTCCCTAACTTTCCTCTCTGTGGGCGTTGACCTCTGTCCCCCTGTTCTCACCCTTTCCCTAACTTTCCTCTCTGTGGGCGTTGACCTCTGTCCAGCTCTGTTGGTCTAAGGCCAGCTAGTCAGTCTGCCACTGGGTCAGGGGTGGGCTGTGACAGAGCAAAAGTAGCTCTTCCTCTGTATGGTCAAAAGCCTTGCCTTAGACTTACTTTAGTTTTGCACAAATCATAACTTTCTACAGCTCAGCACAGCACCCTTCAAAAACTGTATTTTGTATTTTTTACTTGAGTTAATTTAGTAAATATTTTCTTCACTCTATTTTCTTAAAACTGCATTGTTGGTTAAGGGCTTGGAAGTAAGCATTTCACGGTAAGGTCTACAGCTGTTGTATTCGGCGCATACAATTTGATGTGATAAACAGTTTAGGACATAAAAGGAACATTTAGACGAGTATCTATAAATGTACACTGCCGTTCAAAAGTTTGGGGTCACCTAGAAATGTCCTTGTTTTTGAAAGGAAAGCTATTTTTTTGTCCATTAAAAGAACATTAAATTAATCAGAAATACAGTGTAGACATTGTTAATGTTGTAAATGACTACTGTAGCTGGAAACGGCAGATTTTTTATGGAAATATCTATATAGGCGTACAGAGAACCAATATCAGCAACCATCACTCCTGTGTTCCAATGGCACGTTGTGTTAGCGAATCCAAGTTTATCATTTTAAAAGGCTAATTGATCATTAGAAAACCATTTTGCAATTATGTTAGCACAGCTGAAAACTGTTGTTCTGATTAAAGAAGCAATAAAACTGGCCTTCTTTAGACTAGTTGAGTATCTGGAGCATCAGCATTTATGGGTTCGATTACAGGCTCAAAATGGCCAGAAACAAAGAACTTTCTTCTGAAACTCGTCAGTCTATTCTTGTTCTGACAAATGAAGGCTATTCCATGTGAGAAATTGCCAAGAAACTAAAGATCTCATACAACGCTGTGTACGCCCTTCACAGAACAGCGCAAACTGTCTCTAACCAGAATAGAAAGAGGAGTGGGAGGCCCCGGTGCACAACTGAGAAAGAGGACAAGTACATTAGAGTGTCTAGTTTGAGAAACAGACGCCTCACAAGTCCTCAACTGGCAGCTTCATTAAATAGTACCCGCAAAACACCAGTCTCAACGTCAACAGTGAGAGGTGACTCCGGGATGCTGGCCTTCTAGGCAGAGTTCCTCTGTCAGGTGTTTGTGTTCTTTTGCCCATCTAAATCTTTTATTTTTATTGGCCAGTTTGAGATATGGCTTTATCTTTGCAACTCTGCC